>NC_057767.1:18158242-18212986 GCF_010389155.1 Erigeron canadensis | reverse complement strand
AAAAAAACATTTTGTAAAGAATGGAAAATCAAATCAAAATTTGTCAAGGCAGGTACAAAGTTGTACTGCCAGAATTAAGAATTTGGAAGGAGGTGCATCCTCTTTGTTGAAAAACAAATTGTCAAAACTCCTCCTCAAAACAAAAGATAAAACAATCTGCTCAGAAAGGAGCATACATCGAAAAGAAAAAGGAGGTCAATGTTCCACTGAAACCAATTGTTTTTATTCCAGAAACTGGAGAGAACCCTCCAGTTTCTCATCCAGTTCAACACCTAGTCAAGCACATGGGACTTCGGAAGAAGTCCAGTGGACCCATCAAGAAAAGATGGGTTCACAAAAATAACTGATCACTAACTTGGGGTGCAGGGCGATCGAAACAAAAATATTTGGTATCTGGACAGCGCAGCTGGCCGGACTATGACCGGATGTAAGCCCTGCTGGAAGAGTTCACTGCATGTGATGGACCTGCAGTGACATTTGGTAATGATGGAAGTGGGAAAACTGAAGGATATGGTGTTGTTGACAATGGGCAGATTCAATTCACTAAGGTTGCATTTGTAAATGGTTTGAAATATAACTGATAAGTGTCAGTCAACTTTGTGATGATGGATATAGGGTACTGTTCGACATTGCTCAAGGCACTGTTTTTAACAAGGATGGAAGGTAGTAATGATTGCACCAAGAAAAGGGAATGTGTACATCATGAACATGGAGCCTACTCCAAAAGAGCATTGTTTCTATGTCAAGGTTGATGAGGACACCAACTGGCTGTGGCATAAACGGTTATCCCATCTTAACTTCAAAAACATTAACAAGTTGTCAAGAAAGCAACTAGTTGATGGGATACCTTTGTTTTCCTTTAAAAGGGAGAAGCCATGTCCAGGGTGTGAAATGGGCAAAAAGAAAAGAGCCAGTTTCAAGACCAAACAGAATTTCAGCATCACTGAACCTCTTCACATGCTTCATATGGACTTTTTGGTCCAGTGAATGTTCAAACTAAAGCTGGTAAAAGGTACACTTTGGTTGTGGTCGATGAATACACCAGATTTTGTTGGGTGATATTTATCAGATCAAAGAGTGATGCATCTGGTGAAATTATCTCTCTCATCAAGCGAATTGAGCTCAAGTTTACCAAGAAAGTTTGTCAGTTGCGAAGTGATAACGGTACAGAATTCATGAATAAAGAATTGGAGACATTTTGCACTGACACTGGCGTTTCTCAAAACTTCTCGTCAGCTCGTTCTCCAGAACAAAATGGTGTGGTTGAAAGGAAGAATCGCACATTGATTGAAGCTGCCAGAAGTATGTTATCTGAATCTGGTCTTCCCACCTGTTTTGGGCTGAAGCTGTAGCAACTGCGTGTCACACCCAAAACCGGTCAGTTTATGTCAAGAGACATAGGAAGACTGCCTATGAAGTCCTCAGGAATCGTAAGCCAAATGTTGGATATTTCCATGTATTTGGCTGTCCAGTTTACATTTTAAACGATTCCAGTCAGTTGGGAAAATTCGATGCAAAAGCTGACGAAGGTGTCTTTGTGGGGTATTCAATATTAGAAAAGCCTATAGAGTTTATAATTATAGACTCCAAAGGTACATGAGACAATTCATGTCACGTTCGATGAATCAAATGAAGCAATCAACAAAAGACCAACCCTTGATTTATCTTCAGTTGTCCCAGTTGATTTTGGTGTATCTGATCAGGTTCATCAATCAGTTAGTACACCAGAAAATGTTTCCAAACACCAAGTCTTGGAACCAGTTAAGGTAAAGAAGAACTTCTGTGACACCTCATTCTATCCTTCTATCAGTTTTAACCTACCTGAAAAACTGGTAATTGGATCTGATGTGCGTGCCACAACAACATCAGAACCAGTTCAAGCTTCTCCAGTCTTCAAGAGATACCTTTGTTTGAAGATAATCATGTTAACTCTTCAGTTGACAATAATGATGAAGTTGAAGTAGTTTGGACTGATTCTCCTCCTGTTGCTGCAACAGTTGGAGATCGTCAGGTGTCTTGCACTGATGTTGTATTACACCAACCTAGTCAATACACTAAATGGACTGCTGCTCATCCCATTGAGCAGATTATTGGCAATCCAGATAGTGGGGTTCAGACTAGAAGAGCCACAAGTGATCAATGCTTGAACGTCACCTTCTTATCACTAATTGAACCGAAGAAGATTGACGAGGCTATGGCAGATCCAAGCTGGGTTGAAGCTATGCAAGAAGAACTCAACCAGTTCGAAAGGAACAATGTTTGGGAGCTTGTTCCTTGTCCTCCAGGGTTAAAGAGAGAACCCATTGGAACGAGGTGGGTCTACCGGAACAAGATGGATGAAGATGGCAACGTTGTCAGAAACAAAGCTAGATTAGTTGCCAAGGGTTATTGTCAGCAGAAGGTGTTGATTTCGATGAAACTTTTGCTCCAGTTGCAAGACTTGAAGCCATCAGAATTTTCTTGGCTTATGCTGCTCACTTACAATTCAAGGTTTTCCAGATGGATGTAAAAAGTGCGTTTCTGAATGGCACATTGGAAGAAGAAGTGTATGTTACGCAGACTCCAGGCTTCATAAATGAAAAGCATCCACATTGGGTATATAGACTGAACAAAGCTTTATATGGTCTTCGACAAGCCCCAAGAGCCTGGTATGATACTCTAACTAAACATCTTCTCAAAAATGGTTTTCAAAGAGGTGCAATAGATAATACCTTGTTCATCTTGAAAGAAAAAGGTGATATCTTGCTGGTACAAATTTATGTTGATGATATTATATTTGGGTCAACTGATGATGGAATGTGTAAAAGGTTTTCAAAAATTATGTCTCAAGAATATGAGATGAGTTTAATGGGTGAATTAACATTTTTCTTAGGTTTACAAATTAAACAAACCATGGATGGTATTTTATTAACCAAGAAAAATATGTCAGAGATTTGTTGAGAAAATACAAATTTGATTCAATCCCATCAAAAACCACACCTATTTCAGCTCCATTAAATTTGGACTCTGACCCAAATGGAAAACCAGTGGACCAAAAAGAATATCGTGGAAAGGTTGGTTCACTGATGTATCTAACTGCCAGTCGACCAGATATAATGTTTGCAACATGTTTATGTGCCAGATTTCAGGCAAATCCAAAAGAATCACACTTGCATGCTGTTAAACGCATTTTCAGGTACCTGAAAGGGTGCCCTAGCCTTGGTCTTTGGTATCCCAAAGGCTCAGGGTTAGATCTAATGGGTTATTCAGATTCAGATCATGCAGGTTGTAAGATTGATAGAAAATCCACAACTGGTGGATGTCATTTCCTAGGGGGAAAACTGGTGAGTTGGACAAGTAAGAAGCAGACTTCAGTCTCAATGTCTACTGCTGAGGCAGAATACATTTCTGCGGCCAGTTGCTGTGCCCAGATTCTCTGGATCAAAAACCAGTTACTTGATTATGGCATGAAATTTACAAGAACCCCAATCTTTTGTGACAACACCAGTGCTATTGCTATATCTCACAACCCAGTGATGCACTCAAAGACAAAGCATATTGATATCAGGTATCACTTCATTCGTGATCATGTTATGAAAGGAGATATTGAAATACATTTCATCCCCACTGATAAACAGTTAGCTGATGTTTTTACAAAACCTCTTGATGAAAAGACTTTTAAACATCTCATCAGTGAACTGGGTATGTTAAATCCTCATTAAACTGAAGAGGCCCTTCAGTTGAGGATGGTCCAGGTGATCCTTGATTGGTTGGAGATTGAACGCCTTGATGTACTCAAAGACTAGTCATTGATCAAATGGATCACATTTTTAGGGGGAAAAAGACTCAAAATATTTTTCAAATAAATTATTGAAAAATGCAACTGAAGGTTATCAGTTGAAACTGGCATCTAAATTTTCTTTTGGTTGCTAGTTTGGTCTTGTCTCAAAATGGTGGTCAGCCAGATTTCATAACGTTGTGTTTTACTTGGTGGATACTTGTGACACGTGATGTTACTCGAGTACTAACCTCGCACTCACGAACGTCACCTGACATGTCTTACGTGTCAAGACTTTTGCCGAAATGTACTGCACTTTTTATGGGTATTGGTGAAGTTAGTGGGTAAATGTGAATACCAGCCGTCGTAGCATTAAATGCTTGATGGGAAGTATTAAATATTTTTGAATTCTCAAAATTTTGGAAAATAACTTTTTACAAATTATTTCAAACTTTTGGAGACTAAAATATCTTTTCGTATATATTTTGGCAATATTTTTACTGCCTATATATACCCCCCACCAATATATCCGTCTCATTTACTTCTCTCAAAATTCCTTCATTTACTCTTTCAATCATTCACAATTCGAGATCCTTTTCTCTCTTTCTTCTTTAAGTCCAAAACCCTAAATCTAAATTCACAAATGGCTCCTAAATCTTCTTCTTCTTCATCTCGTTCTCGTGATGTGAATCTACTCACTGCTGAGTACATTCCATCACAAAATGTTAATCGTGCCACTGGTGCTCCCATAAGCTCTAAGCTTATTAAACTAAATCCAAATAATCCAATGGCATCTCTTCAAGGGCTCCAGGCCGCTGACTCTCTTATCGGGAGAATCCAATCCTTTCTTCGGATTTCTCCCCTCAGCGATGCCTTCTCTTTGAATCCACACAAGCTATTCCATGATTACTTGTGTGAGTTCTGGTACACTGCCTCTCTTTCTGAGGACTGCTCATCCATCTCCTTTTCTCTAAAGGATGGGTCAGTCCCGTGTACCATCACCACTGGAACGTTGAGGGAAGCCCTTAACCTCAACTACTGGAGACATAATGAAACTCCAGTGGTGATTTCCTCCAATATCAATTTCCGCCAGGTCTTCCTTGATATGGGAAATAAGGAGATGGTGGAGGGGGATGTGTTGAAGACCAAGGGGTCCATTACAATGAAGGGGCTTTCACCATCCTGGAAGTTCTTTATGGTCCACTTGGTGGAAAGTTTGGGAGGGAGTTCTGGTGGATTGGACCAGATAAACTCCTTCCAGGCAGAAATGGCGTACTGCCTTTGGAATGGGCTGAGGGTGGATTTTGCAGGCATTTTGTTCAGAAGCCTGGTATTCAAGTTGAAGGGTAACAGGGGTCCTTGTGTTCCCTTTTCAAGGTTTCTGTCCCTTTGTTTTATTCAGATTCTGGGCAGAGACGAGTACAACAACACGCAATCCTCGTTCTCTGTGCCAGAACTGTTGAGGAATCTGGACAACCTGGTGTCCACTTCTGATGAAGTCCAGATGTCCCCGAGAATGATTTTTGCATTCTCTAAAACTGATGCACCACAATCTGGTGAATCAGAAAGGCAACTGGGCGGGCCTCAAAATAATGAGGGACCCACCGGTTCGTCTACTGAAGTTGTAACTGTGGCAGAAGCAGGAGTCCAGGCAGTTCCTAAAGCAAGAAGATCCTCTAAAAGCAGGAGATCAAGATCTGGACTTGCTGCACCTGACCAGTCACAATCTGTGATAGTGGTCTCTGAAGCCGCTGCCGATGATATTGCAACTGAGGATAGAGCAGTTGTGGTTGAGGCACCAGTCACCTCTGTCCAGGGAGAAGATGCTTCGGCAACGGATCCTCAAACTGATGATACCATTGAGGCAACTCAAACTGGTCATCAGGAGTCTGAACAACTTGTTCAGCCACCCCCAACATTTATGGATCTTGGCATAAATGAGGGTGTGTTTCAGCTTGAGTCTTCGGACTCATCTGAGACAGAATCTGACCAGGAGATGGCTGATGCGACTATACTTGATCAGCTCCCTTCTCTCCTTGGTCAACCCCAAGAACCACATGTTTCAGTTTCCCCAACTCATGTACAAAGCTTAGAAATACCTCCAATATTCACCTCTCGCCAATCACCTTCTTCTATGGGTGTGCCTAGAAATAGACACATCCTAACCCCACCGTCGCCGTCGTTCACACCTGAGCATTCTCAGCATGAACGCCACATTGAATCTCTTCCTTTCATTTCTACAACCCCTCCTCTTCTCTCTACTGATGCTACTGCAACTGGAGAACCAGATATTGTCATACCTCGTCCAGTTGCACCTGTAGCTTTTCAGCTGGTCCAGTGACACCTTCTCCTCCGTCATTGGACAGCCAGTTCGTGTCTTTTCAAACCGATCTCTCGAACCTTCTTGCGAGGGTGGAAGAGATTCAAAAGACACTGGAGAAGAACACCAAGTCCCTCTCCAGGTACCACAAGGATCATCTGCAAAATATTAAAGTGGTTGACCTGGGGATTAACAAGTTCTCTGCTAATGAGGACTTGGTGTTTGGCAAGCTGAACGAGTTAGTGGAATCCTCCAATCAATTGGCAATATCTTTAAGGGAGGCATTCGCACTGACTCAATCTGGAGTCACATCCTCAATATCCAACCTGCTGAACAATACTGTCAGATCTTCAGAGGTTGATATTAAGAATCTGGAAAGGCAGGTGCAAGAGCTGTGTAGCAAACCTGGCCTAGATGTGACAGAGCTTGGGAGTCGGTTGGCCTCTTCAGTGGGTCTCAAGATCGAAGAAACTTTGGCTGCCAGTGAGAGTAACTTGATAGAAAAGGTGATATCTGAGATCACCAAGATTGCAGTGCCCCAGGTCGATCTCACTCCAATAACATCTGAGATTGATCGGTTGAGGTGCAGTCTGGATACGCTGGCTAGCAAAGTGTCTGAACATTCAACTGCCATATCTGATCTGACCACTGAAGTTGGCAAAGGAAGGGCGGTTGAGCCTGACAGTGCTCAGGAAGTCCCTGCAACTGGGCTCTCTTCAGATGATCTCTCCATTCTCAAACAAATTTTAAAGAGTCAAGAGCAGACAAGTGGAAATGTAATGACTCAATCTCAAGAGATAAATCATCTTTGGAGGACAGTTCGCATGCTTTGTGGAGTCTTCAAAGAGTGTAAGACAATGCAATCATGGCAGCCTCTAGATCGCCTGCCCTCTAGTCATGCTGATTTTGAAGCCATCAGGCAGGGACTAGATGCTGCCAAGGGGGAAAGGTCGGTACATGCCCTCACACTCTTGTGAAGACTTCAAGTAAAGGGAAGGAGATTGTGATGGCTACCAGTACTGAGGCTGGTGAGCAAGGGTTTGAGGTGTTTGATGATGTGGTGGTAGGGAGTGTTGACAAGGGAAAGGCCATTGCTGATGAATCTTTGGAACCAGCCACCGATGCACCAATGTTGGAAACTGGCAATGTCGATTTGTTGCCTCCAGTTACTGAAAGCGAGAGCCAGAAATTAGCAAGAGTGGGATACCTGGTCAAGGAAAGGAAGAAACAAATGAAGGCAAACCAGTTTGAATCAAGAAAAAATCTTCCAACCCCTCTTGTTGATATCACTGATGCTCAACTCCTTGGCTTGACACTTGTTGAATACAAGAAGATCAAAGAAGATACAAGAATAGTCAATGCACTGAAGGAGATGCTTGAAGTAGAACTGGACAAACACTACCAGGATGATGAGGCTGAACTGGATGCAAAGTGTTTGAATGTATCGGTGGAAAAGGCCAGAGAGATCAGATCTGAAGGGATTCTCAAGAGAACTGAGCAGGTCAAGAAGGCGGTCACCAAAGTGTTGAATCCACCCAAGTCCAAAGGAAGAAAACAAAAGGCCTTACCAAGAGATGCAAATCTGAGGACTTGGGTAGAACCATGTGAACCCACAACAGATGATATTCGAGCTGCTACACAAAAGCTGAGCACGAGCAAAATCAAACTGACAAATGAATCTGAAGCTCGCACATATTTGTCAGATGTACAGCGTCGAAGGCACAATAGAGGCAGGATTACTGATGTTAAGGTTTCAATTAAGCCTGGTGCCAAGCATTTTGTTGTTGAGGTACAATACTTTGGTGGACCTAAAAGGACTACTGAGAACCCGGATGTCAATCAGTATGGTCATTCCGAGCATGTTGAGATGTTGAGGCTGTTGGAGGGGAGGCAGAGGAAGAATAAAGTTGAAAGAGGCTGGGAGTATGTATTGCAAAATCTCATCAAGTTCAAGGAAAACATTGAAGAAAGATTAGGCCTTGATCCTGAGGATACTCAGCCGATTTCATCAGTCTCAAAGAGAAGGAAAACTGGCGAAGGGCCATCTGTTTAAGTTTTCCTTCTAACTATTATCTGCTTGTAATTTTGTGTACTCTCTTGTAATTTATTTGAAATTGTATGTATATACAAGTTGCCAGATTGTAACCTACAAGTAAGATATCTGATAAGATCTACAAACACTTAAAACAAAATCCAAGACATTTGATGATCTATAAAAATGTCTTGGAAACTTAATAGGTCTTATCAAATTCAAGTATTTCAAACTTAAACTTGTATAGAAACAAGTTTGAAAATACTTGACAATATTTCAGGACAATTAGGGGGAATTTGTTAGGTCCAGTTTTAACTAAACTGGAGCTCTCCAGTGACATCTGGAGAGCATGAGGAATTGTCCGAAATATTAGAAGTCCAGTTGCATTGTACAGGTTTAGCAACTGATGACTTCCTCCAGTTGAGATCAGACGACTAGAATCTGAAGACCTTCCAGTTGAAGTCAAAGACAACAAATGGAAAATAGAGATTGGCAATGGCAGCGAAGCCCAGTTGACAATCTACCAGATCAATCAACTGGAGAATCCTCCAGTGTAAATGCTCTTACAAAGCTTTACACTGATTACGAGGAGGACCTTTTTTACTCTACATCCTTTTAACCGGACAATGATATTGTCTTTGGATAAAGATACAAAGATGTAGAGTGGTTGAATAAAGTAACCTTTTGTCTTACTTTATTTAACACACACAAAGGATTATTTAAACAATACTTTTGTGTGCTGTCAACCATATTTGTACATCGAAGTTGAGATCCCCATGCTCAATCTTCGACTATAAATAGAGGTCCTTGCACAAGCTGTTTCAATAACTTTGCAAATACAAATATTCTGCAATATTGGTGAACTTGTGCAATATTCTCTCAATCGCAAAAAGAAACATTTCACAACTCTAAGTGTTTCGATTGTTTAGGAGAATTTCCAAGTTTAGATCAATTGTAATTCATGGGTTGTTAGGATATTTACATTCTTGTATTATCTTGGTTCCGCAACAACCTTGTATTTTATTTAAACAGTAATAAATAAAATACACTTGAAAATTACATATTGTCTCACCAGTTTATATGCTCGTCATTTATATTATTGCATGTATTAACATTCTGTCACTTTAATACTTAATTCCAGTTAACCTGGTACACGATCAAACTAAACTGGTCACATCCAGATTAATTGATCGTGTTGCAAAGTTCACTCACCATCCCATAGAGGTGTCTTCAGCACCCATCTAGTGATAGTTGGGACTAATATTAGTCCTATCGTAGGGATAGTCTTGGCTTGAAATATGATGGAGGAACATAATATATATATGATCAAGGAAGCTATAGATGGGAAGTACCCATTTTGGATAGATGATTACAATATGCGGCATATCAAGGTGAGTCATAGCCCCCCTTCAAACTATTTTATGCGTTTAACTATCGGGGTGAAAAGCATGACATATAAATGAAATTGCTTTTATATACATATATATGAAATAATTCTTTATAATATGATTGTGCAATGAAATTGTTTCGTATGTTCAATGTGATAAACGTTTTATGATGAGCTTGAGTTTTGTCAACCCGTTTTCTTTCGGTACACTACTATTTACTCCGAAAGTGGAGGCCTGTAGTTAGATAGTTGCGCAACTAGGTTTCGTCCACCCACCCATAAGTGTAACGATAGAAGGTTGGTTGCCTTTGTGACGACCCTCACTTCCAGTCCGACCATAGTGGTGCTCTAGCTACCTTAATTTAAATGGTCGTGTCCATGGCACGACCCTATTATTATTAATACGGCACTTGATTGGCAGCTTGTGCTATGAAATGAATTATATATATTGTTGGACTTGATAAAATGGTAGTAGTAGTAGTGGCTCAAGCATTTACTCATCAAAAGTTACTTGAGTTATGCTCTTGTGGCTAAATGAAATTGATATTATTATGTTGAATATTATGAATTGAACATACGGTTTGGGTATTGGACCCTATATGGAATCTTGAAAGTTGTTGAATTTGATGATAATGGAATATTGATAACCGAATGATTTTGGGTATGATATACGATAAATCAATTGATATATTTTCTCTCATAGTGATTTTGATAAATGAGAACTTTATAATTACCATGGATTGTGAACGTTTTATATAACATTGTAGTATTTGGGAAAAACTCGAAAATATGATATGAGAATTTTTGTCGGTCATATGGTTTGGGTATTTCGAAATGTATTAGTAATCGGTTTTCTAAGTATTAAAACGGTGATGTACTAAGATTTATATAGAAACCTATGCACTCACCAACTATGTTTTCGTAGTTGACACTTTTTCTTCATGCTTTTCAGAAATTAGCGTAGGCTTTGAGGATTTATATGCATCATGATTGTTTGCATTTCACTTTGGAGTCGAATATCAAACCTTGTGATGGGCAATGGAATCCGCCTTGATCATTGTAGTATACTACTCATGTGCTTGATATTTGTTTCGTGAACTTAATATTCAAGTATGGTGGACGCATTTGTACTTGGAAATTGGTTCACATGCTTGTACATTTGTAAATTGCTTTTGAATTCTTGAATGAAGATTAATTGATGGTGATGATTATTATGGATGATTTTTATCTTTTACTTGGATGAATTATTCTTTTATTTTTAAAGAAATTGAGAAGGAATGCATGGGAGGAAGAAGAATATAAGTGGAAATATGATTCATAAACAAATAAGTGTCTAGCACTTCCTATGGGTGCCACGACCCACTTTTCAAATTGGTGGGTATTTTACCCGTTATCCGCTAAAGTTCGAACTAAATTAACCCCATATCCAAAAATAAAATATACTAGGAAATTAATTTAATGTCAAAACTAAGAAAATGATTTAGTTTCTTTTACCTTAAAATATCTGGGGTGTTACATAGCGTCTAAGATTAATATAAATAAAATAAGCGTATCAAATTCCCCCACACTTAAACTTTGCTTGATCTCAAGCAAATCTAACTTAAATCAATCTTAATAACCAATTCAAAATATGACAAATCAATATAGGTTATTAGCGAAGTTTCCTACGAGGCGGTCTTGAATACCAAAAGCAAATGCGACTAAAAATTCATGATCAAAGTTTAAGACAAAATCAGGGAAATCCTACCAACCTAGCATAGAACCATCTTTCTGTTACAATTAGAATCCTTCCTATGTCTATGTTTACCTCTTTAACATTTCTATCCCTCAATTAAACTTAAACTCGTTCTTACTAAACATTCAATTTATTTGACAAGCATCAAAAAATTTCCTTAGCAACATAAGTAATATTCCACGATGATTATTGGTATATTTGTCCTCTTAAACACTCGCGCCATCAGTATCCATTTGGTCTATTAACTGGCCTACTTATGTGTCCCATAACAAAATATAATCCCATGGTCTAGAATTACAGCTCTAACCACACATCAGGTGATTATACGAAAGTGTACTTTAAGCGCCTAGCCAGCGGTTCACTACAGATACGTGGGTATTGTTAAGAGACTTACACTTAGACTCAGGGTTGGGTTGCATATCCAAAGACCATGCTCTAAATACTAACACATACGAGAACAAAAAGGTTTATAATTTAATACCCGTGAGTTTCTATGGGACCCGTGTAACGGACTTTCTGCCAACCTATCCCAAGTTGGAAGCTTTAGGTAGACTAGGTAAAACGAGGTTACCCTAAGGACTTACTTGTCTGAATCCCATAGCCCACATTAGCATTAGACTATTGAAAAAAGGTTTTGCGCGTGTTTCCGTATGTGCCACTCGTTTGTCGAAGCACCCAAACACCCCGATATAAAGACCAAACATAATGACTAGAGCCACAACCTATGTAACATGGGAATTAAGGAACTGGAATACACCGGTGTGCAGTCCATACATCAAGTCAAGTTACCCACAAGTATATATATCATAAAGGGTATAAATGGAAACTTTCAAGCGTAGTGCCTACCAATACATCATATAGTGAAGCTTTATTCATATTTCTTTTATCAAAAAAGCATAGTTTAGTGTCACATAGTGTCACCATATAGCAAGTAATTTAAATTATTTGAAATTTAGAACAAGCTTATGATCCCTTAGAACGATGAAATACCACAGACACTATAAAAGGATAGCTAAAGGTAAATAATCTCAAGTTCTACACTACCTTACTAGGATTCCATCTTCATTTTTCGTCTTTGCACTAAACCTATAGCCTCAAAAATTTAAAAACATAACCAAATTGCTAGTAGGGTAGGAAAACTTCAAACTTTCTCAACTTTTTAACCAACCCAACTTTTTCTATTTGCCTCCCCCACACTTGATTTGTACAATTTCCCCAATGTACAATGAACTAAGAAAAACTACGGGAAATAAGGAAAGACAAATATAAAAGAGTAAAAGAAATCGAAAAACCTCCCGGATTTTATGAGCCTTCCAATATGCTTGGTTGATTCAAATAGCAGATGCATCCATACCCACAGTATCGACGTCTTCCCCATTATACTTAGAAAAATGATAAGAAAAAGCCTTTTGTGTGTGCCAACCAATCTACACAAGCAAATGAACAAAACTACGTACTATGTTTTTTTATTTTTTCTCTTTTGACCCCATGTGACTTCACTTAGACAAACAATTAAAACAATAATAAGTTTGACTAACAACCTACAATCACATGTTTATCATTTATTACAGCGGTGATAATACCTCACGGACGTTACAGTGATTGACCACAATTTCGACTAACCCTTTTTTTTCAACAATGGTAAACATAAAACTCTAATCTAAATTAAACTAAAAACAAAATGAAAATCTTTTTGTGTAATTTTGTTTTTCAATTTTTTTTGTGTTTTTCTATTTTAAAAACTAAAAATATAAAATGACAATTATACTAGACAAAATGAAAATAAAATTAAAAAACATTTCAGGTTGCCTCCCGGAAGCGTTAATTTTTGTTCGAGTCATTAGCTTGACTCCATCCTTATTTACTAGAAACTAGGGTGTCTTTCCCCACATTTAGATTAAGTGGGGGTGATAGTAGTGATACGTACCTCCGAAAAAATAAATTACCTAACCAAAGTTGGGAAGATATATCCATATAATTAGTCGGATGCACATCTTATAAGTCCCAACTCAAGAGATGGTACTAACTGAAGACACCTCTATGTCAATAGTGAGAATTCTTTGCAATATAAACACTGAACTGGAGATTACCAGTTGCAGTGAGTGTATACCAAGTTCTTGATTAAATTACTTAAATGTGATAATAAGTAAATGACAATGCAATAAGTAAATACAATAAAATAAATATGGTGAGAACAATTTGTAATTTTCAAATGTATTTTATTCGTTGATGTTAAATAAAATACAAGGTTGTTGCGGAACCAAGATAATACATAAATGTAAATATCCTAACAACATATGAAATACAATTGATCTAAACTTGGAAATTTTCTTTCAAAATCGAAACACTTAAAGTTGTGAAGTGTTTTCTTTTACGATTGAGAGAATATTGCACAAGTACACCAAGAATATTACAAAAGTCTGAATATGCAAAGTTATATTCTTGTTGTGCAAAGACCTCTATTTATAGAAAAAGTTGGCATTGGGATTCCAACTTTGTCGTATAGATATGGTTGACAGCATTTAAGGAAACTAGATGAGTTCCCTGAAATGCTTGATAAGATAAGTCAAGATGTTACTTTATCCAACTTGCTTTATGCACTTTTGTACTTTAATCATAGAAAAATGATATTGTCTGTATAAAGCTGCATAAAGCAAAAAGGTTTTCCTCGTAAACAGTGTAAATCATTGTAAAGGCTTTAAACTAATGCTCTCAAGTTTCTATCTGAGTAGAATGCCAACTGGGCTATGCTGTCATCGTCATTCTCTATCTTCTACTTGTTGTCTTCGACTTCAATTGGAATGTCTTCAATTCTGATCAGATCTCAACTGGAGGAAGTCTTTAGTTGCATTAACTATACGCTGCAACTGGACTTCAATATATTTATGGACAAATCTTCTGGTTTCCAGATGCAACTGGAGACTGGCCAGTTTAAACCAAAACTGGACCTAACAAATTCCCCATATTTGTCCTGAAATATTGCCAAGTCTTTTCAAGTTCTTGTATATATACAAGTATGAACTTAAATGACTTGTTTAACCAAATCTAATATAATTTTCCAAGGCATTTTTATAGATCATCAAATGCCTTGGGTTTTTCTTTTAAGTTTGTTAGATTTAATCTCTTATTTATCTTGTGGTTACAATCTGGCAACTTGTATATACATGATAAAATTACAAAAGTTACAAGAAGGTAAATAAAATTACAAGTAGATAACTAGAAGAAGAACTTAAAATGATGGCCCTTAACCAGTTCTCCTTTTCTTGGTTATTGAAGAGATGGGTTGTTTGTCTTCATCTACCACATTCGGTCTTGTTTCAACATCTTCTTTGAATTTGATCAGATTTTGCAAGATGTGAACCCAACACTTCTCCAGCCTATTCTTTGGTGACTTTGCCTCCAGCACATTTAACATGTCCACCTGCTCAGCATGCCCATAGTTTTGCACATCTGGGTCTTCAGTAGTACGCAGAGGCCCATTTGCATATTTGACTCCAACACTAAAGAACTTGTTGCCAAGTTTGATGTTAACCTGAACCTCAACAATCTTACTTGGGTGATATCTCCGCTGCATTAATTCTTGATAGAACGCTCTGGCTTCAGTTTCATTTGCCAGTTTGATATGGCAAGTACTTAACCTTTGTACAACAGCTTTAATGTCACTTTCAGTAACATGTAGTGGTTCTACCCAAGTCCTTAGGTTTGAATCTCTTGGCAGTTATTTCCTTTTTGTTCCCCTGGACTTGGGTGGATTAAGCACTTTCTTGACAACCTTCTGGGCAGTCTCCTTTGTATTCCTCTGGCCCTGTTTTCCAAAGGCCTCTCCACTGATATATTAAGGTTTCTGGCATCATACTCAGCTTCATCAACTGGATAGTCTTTGTCAAGATTAATGTCAAGCATTTCATTTATCATTTCCACTATCCTTGGGTCACTCTTGACTTTCTTATATTGCTCCAGTGTGATGCCCAATAGATTAGCATCATTTATGTCCAGTATGCCCAATCCTTTCAACTGAACCCTTGAAACCAGTAGATTGGCTTTTCTTTGTTTCTTCCTTTCCTTTACGTTTGATCAAATAATCGCATTATGGCTCAACCGGAGGTGTGAGTGAGGTTGTTGGTGTTTATCAGCGATTCCTTACAGTCATAGGGTCCGAGAGGCCGCTTTACGCCGGGTCTTTTTATGTCTAAGTCGGTTTGTTTGACTTAGGGTTTAAAGGTTTGTTTTAGGGTTTATTCGGAAGCCGAATAAACTATGAGTATGGGTCTATGTGTGTAAGTTCCTCGGGTCTTGTACTCTTATCTAACCGAGATTGACTTAAGGATATGTCGAGGTGCGGAAATTCCTCGAGATAACCCACGGTTATATTTCAAACTTTAGATAATATATATATATATATCAATATATATATATATATCTTTTTGCGTGATAGTAAGCACTCCGGGAACGACTCTCCAGATTCACCTTACCAAACACATGGTAATCTAAATCTACGAGCCGTTTGGGGGGCCGGGTGTGTATTTGCGGTTCGTGCACGAGACGAGTATTACCCACAAGATAGACCGTGCGTGTTCTTGGTTTTCTCTCTCTAGGATTTGCTCATTTATCTCTCTACACTCTTGTCAGAACACGCATGACAGACACCCACTATTTATAGGCAAGGACTAGGAACACACAAATGGCCATTTGCGTGTTCTTAAACACGCAGGCCCATGCGTGTTTCTAAGCCCAAGGCCCATTAGGGTTTTGGCCTGTTTTGCGTGTTTCCCTGAACACACAAAACTGTTTGAGTGTTTTTGTGGTCAAGCATACTTTTGCTTGTTTCCACAGAAACTCTCAAACCATTTGAGAGTTCTTGAGAACAAGCATACTTTTGCGTGTTTCTTAGAAACTCTCAAACCATTTGAGAGTTCTTACTTTGAACAAGCAAATCTTTTGCTTGTTCCTAAGAACCCTCAAATAACACTTAGGATATGGTGAGTAAATGTCTTTACTGCTGTCAAGATGCAGAACCGACATTAACTCAACTAATGCTTTAACTACTGTAAATATACGCAGAACTAGCATTAGCCTTTGACAACATTTCAACTGCTGTAAATACGTAGAAACAACGTCGTCTGTATTACCTATTGAAAGTATATACTTAAGATAATGTTTTTACTACTGTAAATACACAGAAACACAATTATCTTACTTCCCTTTGGAAGTACATTAAGTTAATATCTCAACTACTATTAATACGCAGAAACAATATTAACTTAATGACTCTTTACATGTTATGTCTAAAACCTACAAAATACAAATAATAAACAAACATATAAACATAATTGGATCCCAGTTGGCTCAACAAAAATGCCAAGGTAATATTAAAGACAAACGGTAATTACAAGATAATTACAAGACTTGAACTTATAAATGAATATACTTCACATATCTAGAATGCTCATGTCATTGAGAATCATGCACAAACAATGTGTTTAATGCGTATGATCTGTATAATTATGTGCCGTGAGGCTTCCTCCTCTATTTATATAGAGGGTAGATAACTTAGAGAGGAGGGTAAGAGAAGTAGGGTAAATCTCTTTCTCCTTTATGAATATCTTATTTCCTTCTTGAGGAGATTCGTGGTAATCTTGTTACCAAGTTACGTCCGAGTATATCGGAACTTCTTCGATATATGTTTAATGGGATAATTATAGGGAAGATCTTAATCCGATCTTTCTTGTTTATCTCATCGGAGCTGGGTAATCGTTACCTTTGGGGCTCCGGGATAATTGTTTTGATCAGAGGTAAGCCCATTATGGACATATATATTTATTACATGTACGAGGTGTCTTCATATTCTACTTCTGCTTCGGGTACGGAGCTAGAGCTTCGTATGGGTATATCATCAAGCCCCCCAGTCTGATGGGAGATTTTATCTGTTAAATATCACATTAGACTTAAAGAAATCAAAAAACATACGAAGTATCATACCTTCGAAACCGGAGGGAACGTTCTTCGTTGCTCCGTTAGTTGTATTAGCTAAGCTATGATGATTTTTATCCCTTAGTGGCAACTTGTTGGCGCAACTCTCGGGGTGATTAATCACTTGGTAGTTACCCGTGATTATGACCCATATAAATACCAATTTATTACCACGGAATAAGGGTTTCCCTTTATTGTGCTTTCGTCTTTGACTCTGCTTTCCGTCTTTCCTTCCTTTGTCTTTTCACCCACCAGACGTTACCCAGGTATATTATCTTCTTCTTTCTGCCACCTTTTATTCCATATAGTCATAATGTCTAAGAGAGGAATAGAAGATATCACCAATGTGTTGAATCGCTCTGCCTATCAGAGTTTTGTAGATACATATTTTTCTCAAAACCCTAACTTAGTCCGTTACCCAGAAAGAAGGCAATCCAGTTGCGATCCTCCTGCGGGCTTTGTGGGTATGTATGTTAAAGCTTTTACTCTCGGTAATCTTAGGATCCCGTTTTCATCTTTCTTCCTTGCCGTCATCGATTATTACCGATGCCATATATCTACTATTCATCCAACTAGTATTGCTAAAATTATTGCTTTCCAAGTCCTTTGCTATGTTTTGTTCAATTTCTTTTATAATATGAAAGAATCTGGTGATTGGGTCACTGTGTCAAAAAATGGTGACTACGAACTGTTTGTAGCTGGTGGTGTTGAGGTTAGGGATTGGAAGAATTTTTTGTTTTTGTTGATCGGTTATTGATTCCTCCTGCTCGTAATGGTTTGCTAGATAGGAGTAGGTTGAAGTATGAGTCTATGAGTGTTCCGAGTGTATCTGGTGTTAGGCAAGTGGGATTGCCTTTTTTCTTATAGGTTAAAGTTGTGTGTGTATCTAGAGGCTGTGTTGTTTAAGTCTCGAGTTGCAATTTGTTGGGAATGTAGCACTTTGGATGTTGCAATTGAGTTTGATGGTCAGGGTAGGTTGATTCTTCCACACCCCTTCTTCTTTGTAATTTTGTTACTAGATAGGGTATATACTGATCCAAGTTACTTTTGTTGCAGAGATGTCTTTTAAGCAACTTATCGATAGGCAACCTGCATTGTCTGGTGTTGTCTTTAGACTAGTAGCTCTGGCTCCTCCACTTATTGAACCGACTGTTCCTCTTAATCCTTTGCCTGTTCCTCCCACCGTAGCTCAGGAGGGCCCGCCCCTAGTGGATTGCCTGAGGTTTCTACCCCTGCAGCCCGTGAGCCAGTGGAGGACGTTGCTGATGTGTCAGATGGCAATGGTGAAGATGTGGCGGAGGAAGTAGGAACTCAAGGGAATACCGTTGGTGGCCGTCTGAAGAGGAGGAAGAGTATGTCAAAGAGATCTATTAGTCACCGACCGAAGAAGACGAGGGTTAATAGGGTTTCTCTATAGTCCTCATGTAAGTCCTTAATAATTGCTTGCTTCCATGTGAGGTTACTTTGTTATGATATTTATCATTGTCTGTTTTATCTTTATAGCCTTCAACCCCCTTGAGGAGGTTATGGATGCTTCCTCCTGTCATCGTGATTTGCAAAGCATTGCTCCTTCTGGATGGGTAAATGGTTTGATGAATATGGAGGTCTCAGAGTTGTCTGCATTCTTCAGCCGCTCCATCTTTTGCAGTACTATTATTGGCAGTGCTATTGATTCTAGATTGCGGGAGAATGCAGAGGAAGCTGGACCATCGAAGGAGCAGTATGAGGTGTTGATGATGGAGAAGCTTGCTCTGGAAACTAAGGTAGCTGATTTGGAGCTGCACTGTGGGGCTTTGCAATCCAAACTGAACACTGCGAGAGCCGATGCGCAAAGGATTATTGCAGAGAAGGAGAAAGAGGTGGAGTTCCTTGGCAACCAAGAGCGAGAGAAGGATGGCTTGTTGAAGGAAGCACAAGATGCATTTGCAGAGAAATCGGGGAGGTATGGAAGGCTGATTATTGAAGTCCTTCCCCATGTGTGCAAGTCTTTTCTCAATGGTCTTGAAGTTGGCGAGTTGTTGTCGAAGGTCTGTAATTTGAACAGAATTGATGCAGAAGCGGGATTAATGCGTGCTCTAGCTACGGACAAAATGATCAATCTGGAGGGCCGCAGTATCCCAGAAGACACGACTGCTCGTCTTGATTCTGCACTTGATGATCTCACCAATGTTGATTCTGCATACCTTCGCAAACTTGCCTCCGATCCCGAAGCCTCTCCGTCTGATCTCTTACAGGTTGCTCCTTGACTTTCCTTGATTATGAACAATCCTTCCCTATTGTTGAATAATTACTTTGGTGGCCTGCATGCTCTTGAACAATTTCTCTTTTTGTAAATATTTGGGTGGCCTTCTTTTGTGTTGGGGAAGGTCATTTGTTTATGTCTTGTAGTACCTGCATTTAAATTAACCAACCTTTAATTTTGTCATTTTTGCAATGAACCCGTCTTTGAGTGGTTTTTTGGTCGTTCCCTTTTTATTCAGGAGGCTCTTTATGTTTCGTGAATGTCTCAATGGGCGTCCCCTTGAATATTTACACGAAGTCTTTTCATTTATTTACGCGCATTTTATTTTACTTTTGATCGATCTTTTGAAATTATGTTGAAAGCTTTATTTTATTGAAAAAATAATTGGCAGCCGGACATTACATAGTAAAGTTCCTAGCTGCTAGCTTTCTTCTTCGGGACTTATCTGGGTAGCTAATCCGGGCTTATCCCTTTTGTCGTTTTAGGGAGTTCACTTTCTGGCAGAGGTCTCCATGGGCCTTCGTCCATCTCCCTGAGCCTTTGAATTTGTTGTTCTTCTTGGCTCCTCTATTCCTTTTGCGTATTCTTTGTTTGAACGCCGGTGTTCCTGGGGATTGTGCTTCCATTTCTGAATGAATGAGGGCTTTCTGCCTGTGCTGTCTGAAGAGCTCCGTTTATTCCCTTGCACCCGTCATTCGTTTAGTAGGTTAGATGACAATGTCGCCATTCCTACTTCGCTCTGGAATGGATTGTTGATGCTACGATCCCAAATTTTCGCATTGCTTCTCTTCCAAGGATTGCGTTATCCCCAGAGTTAGTTGTGACTACCAGAAACGTGATTTTTTCCGTTTTCCAGTTCAGGTATTTTCCAATTGTTACTTCTGTACGAAGCTCCCAGATGGGCCATGTTCGTTCTCCCGCGAATCCAATTAGCCTTTCGATTTTATGCCACTTTTCTCTGACACTCCTTGGTAACTTGTAGAAGTATTTTTCATAGAGAATGCCACATTCACTACCACCGTCTATCTGAACGTTCCGCAGTTTTAGTCCCCCAACATCAGCTTTGATTACAATTGGATCACTAGAGGGAACTATGTCTCTTAGCGTCGGGAATTGGTAGTGCTGCTCTGGAGGGGGATCCTTGTGTACCTCGGAGCGTATCATAAAGATTTGCGCCGGCGGCATTTTTTCAGTTTTATCTGGTTCTCTTTTTCCTCTTGCTGCCTGGCAGATTCCTTTGACAAGATGGTCTAACTTTCCAGATTCCATGGCCTTTTTGATGGCTCTTTTTAAATTTCCGCAACTATTTGTATCATGGTCGTGGTCTCTATGATACTCACAATATTTTTCCATATTTTTCTCTTTTGTTATTAATTTGGCTGGGGTTGGGAAAGTTGAAGCGACCCTCTCGGTGAGGAGATTTTGCTTTGGGGTTTTGGTGAGATTGGATAGGATATCTATCCCACTATCCCTTTCTCTTCCCCCCATTGGCTATCTTCCCTTCCATATCGAGAAAACCTTCCATTCCCTCCGTACTCTTTACGCTTTCTTCTGGAGGAGAAATCCGCACTTATGGTTTCTCTGGCGTCTAACCAGATGTGAGCTTTGTCTGTTAGCCCATCATAGGTTTCGGGCAAGTCGGTGCTTAAATGCTCGATGAGGTCTATTGCGTGTAACCCATGGATAAGTCTAGAGATCCTTTGACTCTCCGGGAGTCCTCGTACTTGTTGAGTTTCATTGGTGTATCTTACTATGAAATCTATTGTTTTCACGCTCTCTCTTTGTTTGATGTTGTGCACAGTGATATGAGTCTTCATGTGCTTCTTCTGCATACTGAACTGTGACTTAAATTTATTCTTGAGTGTTTCAAAGCTGTCTATGCTCGTCCTTGGTAGCCCATCAATACATTATCGCGCGTCGTCTGTTAGCGAGTACGAAAATGCGTGGCATGTGGTCGGCATGTCCCATCTCTGGATCAGAGCGATGACGTGAGCTAGGTACACTAGATAATCTTTCTTGTCCAAGTACTTACGGAACTTTATGGCTGTGACGATCTTAAGTTCGTTCGTGGACTTGTCGCCTTGCACAATTAAGATCTCGCCGTTCGGGAGCGGTATATGAACTGATTTCTCATGGCAACAAATAGTCGCATGGTGTTTGGATAGCCAATCCATTCCCACGATAATGTCAAAGCTACTAATCTCGACAGGGATTAGATCAATTGTAAAGTTCTTGTCTACTAAGATCAAAGGACAATCTAGAGCAATTTCGTTGGTACCGTACTTTTGGCCATTTGCATACTCTACCACATATTTGTCATTTAGTTTGTCAGTTATCATGTCAGTCTTAGCTTTAAAGTCTAATGCAACAAAGCTACGTTCAGCACCGGAGTCAAATAGTACGGAAGCATAATGATCGTTCAGAAGAAAAGTACCTGTCACAACCCGAGGGTTTTGACGAGCTTCCTCAGCGTTCAAAGCAAAAACACGGGCATTAGCTGGGCCTTGCTGGTTTTGCTGTTGCTGATTGATCTGCTGGTTCTGGTTACTTGGCCCGCGTGGATAAGCAACACGCTGAACCTGGGCATTCTGGTTCTAGTTCCTTTGAGTTGGAGCAGCAGGTGGTAGTGGAGGTCTGGCATTTCTGACTGGTGGATTTCTGTTGTCTGGCGGTGGGTTGTTCCTGATCAGATTTGCTGCGATAGCACTACAGTACTTAGCCATGTGCCCAATTCCTTGACACTTATAGCAGACAGGACAAGCACCAGTGTGATGTAGATTGCAGCGAGTGCACTTAGGATAAGCTCCAGAGTACCTTATCGGTTCAGTCACTGTGGTCATTGCATAGTTCTTCAAGGTCTTCCCCTTCTTGCTTGGGGGTTCAACTTTCTTCTCCACCACTTCATCAGCCTTCCTTTTCCCCTTATCAGCTCTATCAGTCAAACCTCCTGATCTGATTATGTCTTTAGTCAAGGTCTTAGCCAGTACAGTTGCTCTTAACATGGTCTTAGGGCCTTTACTAGTGAGGTCACGGCGAATCTCCGGAATTAAGCCCCAAATGAAATGATCGATTCTCTTCTCTTCAGTAGAAGCCAAATGTGGTACAAGTATGGCAAGCTCATTGAACCTCAAAATATACTTCTCAATCTCTAGACCTTCCATCTTCAGATCCCAAAACTCTTGTTCCAACTCTTGCAATGCATCCTTAGTACAGAATTCGACTCTTATCATTTTCTGAAGTTCCTCCCAATTGTAAGCATAAGCGGACTTCCTGCCAATAGTGGTGACGATGTTAGTCCACCAGGACCTAGCAGCTCCATCGAATTGGCTGGTCGCGTGCTCCACCATCTTATCTTCAGAAGTTTCAGTGTGGTACAAGGCTTCTTCCATATTCTCAAACTACATCAACAGTTCTGCAGCTCCTTTCTCCCTGTGTAGACTGGGGGTTTGCACTGAGTGAAGGTCTTGAATAGACACCCTCTGCTTCGGGTAACTCTGCCTTCAGTGGTAGCTCGAGTGTTGATCTGACTAGCTCCATCAGACTCACTGTTCACTTCCTGGTTCTGTTCAGGTTCTTCTTGAGTCCTCCTATTTTGAGTAACTCTGGTGGCTCTGGTAGTTCTAGTACCTTCAGTTAGTGGGATTTCCAGAATTTGAGCAACTTGAGTAGCAAGATTTGGCATCATCGCATTCATACGGTCAGTGATGAGGTTTGCTACATCTTCCAAGGTAAAGTTGACAGTAGCATTAGCACTAAGTTCAATAGGTTCAACAGTTAGTGCGACCTTAGCTTTTCGTCCACGTTTAGCCGGCATTCTTCCTTATGCCTCCTAATAAGATAGAAATATGAACTCGATTACGTTTCGCACAAGTCTATAGCTCCAAGCACGTAGTATGTTAATAAATGATCGTTGTTAGTACAATATACGAACAAGAACAGTCGTCGGTCGCACAATAAAGATCTATAGTCGTATAAGCTCTAAGAACTATAATCAAAGCACCAAAATGTATGTCTTAAGAGAACGAGTGAACTAGAACTGATATGACCGAAGAACGAGATTACACGAAGTTCTTAGTAGAGTTCTAAGAAAAGGATAACGCCTTTAATGACACACTTTGAGTCCTTGGTACTCTATCCGTAATTAGATGTAGTTGATCAGGTTACATCTAATTAGGGCAAGAGGACTTACTACTCAAACCGGTCATGTAAAGGATCACCTCAGAGTGGATTCAGGTTATAGCTCGAGTTTTCCCTTAGGAAAAAGCTCGGTGTTCACTATAACCTGTCTGTGATACCAAATGTAACACCCCGCTAAAGCGGAATATACGGGATGTACAGATAAGCACAATTGCACACAGTACAAGTTCCAACACAGCCAATAACATTAATAAAGGAAATGCATGACAGTTATTACGGAACATGGAATATACCCAGAATAGATAATATTCAAAAGACAGAACAATTGTCTTAAAGTACCAAAGTCTTGAAATGAATAAGCAAAGGAAGGTCTTCACAGCTCCTAGTCTTGAACGCTCGAACAGTCGCCAAATGAGATGAGCTTTAAAGAGTAAGACTCCTATGCTAAATGATCTACTAGCCTAGCCTGAAAAGCATGTAAGTTCACAAGGTCAACTACGAAAGTAGTTGGTGAGATTCACATAAAGTACTATTTAGTATACATAGTAGTAATATGTATAGTAAGAACAAGATCATAAGATCTGTACATTTAATAAAAGTACTTTGTAATAGAAAGGACAGTACATGAACAAACAATGAACTATAATGCATTGTCACTACTAACCCGATTGGCCAGAACTAAGCATTAAGGTGAAGATATGCTCATAATAATCAAGTATGTCAAGTAAGATCTAGATCAGAACAAGAACAGATAATATGCATCCTCCAGTACTACGGAGAATGAGGGTGGGCCTAGCCTAAACAGCGCTGTCCATAATTACCTACGGTTCAATCCCTGAATTGTGGGATATGAATTGATAGCAATGAACAAAAATTGAACAAGAACAAGTAAAAACTAGAACATGATACAGAACAAGTACAGTAGTATAAATGTATTTAAGGATCTTGCCCATTCAAGACTTAAATACCCCTTTTTAAATAAATGGGAATCATATCATAGGTATTTCATAAGATCATAGAATAGTACGTAAAATAGTTCAAGAACATATATATGTACAAAATAGTTTTCATGCTTTTCAGTCCCTGATAAAGAACTTGAACAAAATGTACGAAAAGGGGGATTAGTGAACTCACAGTGATCCGGTACAAGCACAGTTTATAAGGACAGAGAACAAGCACAGAGATAGATAAGTTTTATCTATCAAGATCCAAGCACGACTTGATGGAAGCCTAAGTATAGCCATTGATCATAAATAAGCACACATATTAGTTCATGTGTTTAATTAATCATTGAAATGTCCATGATGAACTGATGATTTGGTCCTCGATGATCTTTGAACGTTTTGACTCAAAATAAATTTGAATGAACTTAGGTACTTGAACTGGACTCGATATGAACGTCTTTGAACTCACACATATGTAATTATCATGTTACTTAATTGAACGTGTCTTTAATAATGATCTTTAGCCTTGAGAACTTAGTTTGGTTGTTCGTAGAACTCGCACTTTGATGATTGAGATGAATCATGACTTTAATGTATTGGTCTAGTGGTTAAGTACAAGATTTAGTTGATTTAAGTTCAAGTATGCCAAGTTATAGAAGAAGATCGTTTTATTTTCTAGATGTACAAGATCGTATTATGGCACATGAACTGAAACGACTCTGGAGGTTGATGAACCAAGATCGTTTTAGGGTACAAGTTGGATCAAGATCGTCCTAAGGTACAAGTTGAATCAGAATTGTCCTAGAGTTTAAGTTGATTCAGAATCGTCCTAGGGTTTAATGAAAACAAGATCGTCCTAGGTACATTGAAGACAAGATCGTTCTAGGTTCATTGAAGACAAGATCGAGGTCGTTTCAAAGACAAGGTCAAGATCGATTCAAAGACAAGGTCAAGATCGTTTGATTGAGCAAAACCTTTCCAATGGAATGGCTACCCAGGGTGTATGGTTCCTAACCACACGTCGAAACAACATCACAATTACAACACACGATCAAATGAGCAAGCACACTAAGGTACAAAAAGGGCAGCCCTAGGATGATCCTGGTGAGGATCGTCCTAGGCATCAAGATTGTTTTGGACTCCAAATGGGCTGAACAAGTACGAGCACAAAAATGGATGCCTAGATCGATTTTCAGGACTTGTTTGGACATAGCACTAGTACAAATATACTCACTAACAATCATCTACTAACACTTTTAATGATTTCAAGATCAAATATAACATGAACAAGTCGTGGCCTTCAAGAACAAGTTGTACCTTCATTTTCAAAAATGGGTTTTGTAGATTAAAGCATGTTATGACCCGAATTTGATCATACATATGCTGTTCAACACATTTAGACAAAAACCCATTAACATTTAACACGATTTTCATTCAAAAACTGGACCAAATCATCAAGAACATGAACTTGAAAAAGTACAATTTTTAATTTGATCAAAAACCCATTAAATGTTGTTGTTACCTGAGAAATGATTCAAGAAGTGTGTTTTGATTATCACAAGGATGCTGAAAGTACAAACGATTTCGATTAAACATTTCAAAATCAAGAGATGCTCTAGTGTGTGTTTTATGGTGGCTGAGTGTGTGTTTTAGTGAGAGAGTGATGAGATGGAGAAGATGAAGAATGGTGCTTTCTCTCACTAACTCTCTATTTATAGTCTCCCATAATAAATGAACTTAATAAGTGCAAGGACTATTTGCGAACATTTTGAACTAGAACTTTGATGAACACGAACGTTTACGAACCGAACTTTAGTATTCCATCGCATTTAATCTTAAACTCAGCACGTAAATCAAGATTTAAGATCAAATTGACCTTCATATAAGCACATAACTGGGTCTAAAGTACGTCAAGAACTTAAATAAATTGAACTATCTAGCCGTTCTAATGGCGAAAGTACGATTCAAGGAACTTATTTAGAACATTTCTAAGACGGTTGTTACAGTTTTACCAAGAAAGTGCATATAATGATTTACAAAGGCATCATATACATCATTACCTTCACCCAATCTGCCATCCAAGTCGTGAATATAGCTAATATGGTTACGAGCTACTATAGTTTTCACAACCCGATGAAAGTATGCAGAATTAGAATCACCAACTCTCTATTCCTATTGGTTGATTAATAACAACCTAATACTAGTTGTCTAGGGTAGAATATTCCTTGTGTCTTGTATATCCTCTATAAATAGAGGTTGTCTTTCATTGTAAAAAGAGCAGAGTGTGTTTATGAAAAGTTTGATAGAGCTGAATTCTACTCATTTGAAAATCTTCTTTACCTTTATGGATCTTTGATCTTGGTGGTTTGAAGTGGTCCCTTTATCAGTAATCTTGGTGGCTTTGCCTTTATAGATTATTGTGGTGAGATCTCAAAATCTTCATTACTTTTATCTGTATTTGTGGTGGCTCAGCCTTTATCAAATATAGTGGTGGTTTTGGAGTGTTTCTGGTATTTGATTCTGGTGGTTCAGTCCTTTACGAGTCAAGTATTAGATTCTTATCTATCCTTGTTTATTTGTTCTTGTTTCAGTTTATTTCCATTATTTCATTGTTATATTACTTGTTCTTATAGTCAGCTTGGGCGTGTTTTGTTATAAATTCAGAAAAATCCTACAAAAATAGTTTTAATTCCGTTGTGCTTGTGTTTTGTGAGTTGACTCAGTCTGACTCTGAGTATTTCACATCAGATTGGTATCAGAGCCAGGTTTAAAAAGGTTTCTTAATCTTTTTGTCCTTGGAGTTTTGTTGTTTGTGAGTTTTTCTGAGTTTTCTTGGTAGAAGTATGGCTTTTAGAAGAAATATGACTTTGGAAGAAGCTCATAATCTTAGAAGAGATAGACAGATCGAAGCTCTCCAAGAACAACTTGGAAGGGTTGTTAATCTGTTAGAAGATGGTGGTGTGAGGTTAAATAAAGAAGATGTTGTTGTTAGTGAAAGGGGTTCTGGTTCTCAAAACCTTAGTCTTGGATCTGATAGTACTCCCAGATCTTCTAGCAAGTCTGATGCTTCCAGTCAGCCTAGGAGGAGGCATAAGGTTGATGTTAAAGATATTAAGGTAGATCCACCAGATTTTGTTGGTTCTTCTAACCCAGAAGATTACTTTGAATGGGTTCAGATTATGGACAGAATTATGGGAATTAAGGGGTATGATGACAGAAAAGGATTCAAGGTTGTTGTTATGAAGCTGGGTAAGTATGCATCAGCTTGGTATGAAAACATGAAGGGTGAAAGAGAATATAAGGGTAAAAGCAAAGTCAAGACCTGGTAAAAGCTAAAGGAGGTTATGCAAAAGAGGTTTGTTCCTCAAGCTTATAAGCAAGAGCTTTATATTCATATGAACAACTTGAAACAAGGTAGTAAGGAGGTTGTTGAGTATATAAGGGAGTTTGAACAGCTTAAGATGAGAATAGGGGTGAAGGAAGCTAAAGAGCATACTTTTGCAAGATTTATGGGTGGTCTGAATTCCTTAATTGTTGAGAAGATGGAGTTGCAGCCTTTGTGGACATTTGAAGGTGCTTGCAAGCTGGCCATTTAGCTTGAGAAACAACTAAAAAAGAAGTCAGCCTACAAGTCCATTCCTGAACCTGTTGTACCTGCCAAGAATCCTATCTTTAAAGAAGTTCATACTGGAAAAGAGAAGATTGGAGAAGGGTCCAAGGAGCCTAAGAAGAGATGTTTCAAGTGTCATGGGTATGGACATTTCCAAGTTGAGTGTCCCAATTTGAGGGCTCTCACACTGAAGGAAGTTGAAGAACTAAAGGCTGAAGCTGAGTATGAAGACAAGTGTACTTATAATGAAGATGTTAATGAAGAGGAGTTTGTTAAAGCTGATGTTGGTGACATGTTGGTAATTAGAAGAGCAATGCATGCAAATGAAGCTTCTGATGATAAAGC
This sequence comes from Erigeron canadensis, assembly GCF_010389155.1. NCBI lineage: Eukaryota > Viridiplantae > Streptophyta > Magnoliopsida > Asterales > Asteraceae > Erigeron > Erigeron canadensis. Next base: position 18,184,507 of record NC_057767.1, on the reverse strand, counting down.
TCAAAGGGAAAACATTTTCCATTCAAGGTGCACTATCAAAGGAAAGGTGTGCAGTTTGATTATTGATGGAGGAAGTTGTGCTAATGTTGCATCTACCTATATGGTGGACAAGCTGGGTCTTTCAATTACCAAGCTCCCACACCCATACAAACTACAATGGCTCAGCCCAGGCAATGAGGTAAAAGTTAATTGCCAAGTAGTTATTCCTTTTTCTATTGATGTTGTTTATCAAGATGATGTCACTTGTGATGTTGTGCCTATGGATGCTTGTCACTTACTGTTTGGTAGGCCTTGGTTATATGATAAGTATGTGTACCACAATGGTCACTTAAATACTTACTCTTTGTTTATTAATGGGAAGAAAGTCACACTGACTTCTCTAAAACCCAATGAGATTATTGATGTGCAAAATCGAGCTTTAAATTTATAAAACTAAAACTACCTAAAAACTCACTACTACGCACTCACGGGCAGTGGACCCGATCGTTTGTAATATAGTTAAGAGATAAGTCTGAGTTCGTTCTCAGGGATTGGAAATGACTAGTTGCTTATGAAATGGTTTGGAAAACGGGTATTGCTTTGAAAATCCTCTTGACAATTAAAGTAAAGTTGGTTTTCAAAATAATTGCATAAATTTGAAAAGAACTTCAGACAATATAATTAAAAGTCATCCACCTTGACTTACCTCGACTTCAAATGTGATTGCATTTAATTAAGAACAATTCTCTAGAGTTTAAAGATAATCGTGACAAGATTAAGGTGCTCACGTGGTACCACCAACCGTGAACAAAATACCGAGTCACCTAACTGCTGGTTAAATTACCCAAGCCGGTACCACCAAAACAAAGACAATTCTTCCAACAATCAGTTTTATTGACTATCAAATTATCAATTGAACCTATGTGACAATAACGTGGTACCACCAACCGATATCAATCATGTTGACAAAATTAATCTTTTCTTAAAATGATATTCACTATCATACCATGAACTAGTGATAATTACTCTTAGACAAGTAACCGTTTTAAAATCACATACACATTCAACTGGTACCACCAACGAAGAATCATATGCAACCTATATCAAAATTAATTAATAAAAAGAATTAAAATCATCAAGATCACAGAACAACGATAATTAAATAAACTCTTTTTGAATTAAAAATATTGCAATCACATTATCCGTCTCGTTTCATCAAGGTGGATGATTAAACGTTTAGCCACTCATGATCAATCCACAATAATAATTAAAATAGAAGAGAAACATGATGTACCAATCGTTTGATGAAAAATAAATAGCAAGACAGTAAGTAGATACGATCTATATGGGTGCTCGTGAATCTTCAACGAATCCCCGTAAGAAATTATCTTGATTGGAGATTGAAGAACCCTTGTAGAACAGCTCCTATAAAGATTTTTGATAACTGGAAAAATTAGGTTTTGGTTTATATTTATACCCCCCTGCAATCTGATGATAAAGTCGGTCAAAGAAAGATTTTTGATAACTGGAAAAATTAGGTTTTGATAACTCGAATCTCTACAGATTCGACAAGCCACTGCATGTTGCCTCCCACTGCGTCGCAGTGGTATTCTTCTGACCTGGGCACGTCTTTCTTTCACTTGACTGCGGCACAGTTGCCTTGCGTTCCCATGATGCGGCGCAGTCTAAATTAACTAATCAAATCCTTCTTGTTTGAAGTCCAATGTGGTGCAGTGGCTTGGCTTGGTCCTCACTGCGTCGCAGTGCTAATTATCTGATCAAAATAACCTTTTTCAAACATGAAATCTTGCAAAACTTCTCCATCTTTCTTTACTTGAACAACTCTTGATCTAACAAAACAAATTTTAGGCCAATAAATCTTCCGAAAATTTGCCAAATGAACACGTGACCTGTCAAGCGCTTGAAAACACTAACAAACACCATAAACGCGCCAAATGCACATAAAATCGACTTAAAACATATAATAAAATGGCCAATAATGATGTGGGCGATGGGTATAAATTGGTCACATCAATCATTAAAGCTGAATCAAGCACTAGGGCTGATAGATTTTTATTTATGAGTTAAGCTGATGTTGAAAAAGAATTAGATAGTGGTACTTCTATTTTGTTATTACTTATGCTTGAAAATGGTGAAGATAAGAAGTGTGAAGATGTCCCTAGTGTAGTTAGACCTTTTCTTGCTAAATTTTCTGATGTATTTCCAGAGGAATTACCTGCTGGTTTACCACCTATTAGAGGGATTGAGCATTAGATTGACCTGATCCCAGGGTCAATTCTTCCTAATAAAGCTGCATATAGATGCTCCCCTAATGAGACTAATGAATTAAAAAAAAGCAAGTAGATGAGCTGATTGCTACAGGCTATGTTTGAACTAGCATGAGTCCTTGTTTTGTTCCAGCTTTGTTAGTGCCAAAGAAAGATGGTTCTATGCGTATGTGTGTTGATAGCAGAGCCATCAATAACATAACTATCAAGTATAGATATCCCATTCCTAGATTGGATGATATGCTTGATGAGTTGCATGGGTCTAGTGTATTTTCAAAGATAGATTTAAGAAGTGGCTACCATCAGATCAGAATAAAGGAAGGAGATGAGTGGAAAACAGCCTTTAAGATTAAAGGTGGGCTATTTGAATGGCTTGTCATGCCATTTGGGCTATCTAATGCACCCAGCACTTTCATGAGATTAATGAATGAAGTGTTGAGACCTCTTATTGGTAAGTTTGTGGTTGTATACTTTGATGATATCCTAGTTTATTCTCAATTTGAGAAGGAACACCTAGAACATTTGGAAGCTGTGTTTAAGTTGTTAAGAAGACACCAACTCTATGGCAAGTTAGAGAAATGTAATTTTATTGTTAGTAGTGTTGTATTTTTGGGCTATGTGGTTTCTAAGGAGGGCATTTCTATGGATCCATCCAAGGTTGAAGCAATCAGATGCTGGCCCATTCCTTCTTCTATTACTGAAGTCAGAAGTTTTCATGGCTTAGCCTCATTTTATAGAAGATTTATTAGAGATTTCTCTACAGTTGCTGCTCCTATAACTGACTGTCTAAAGAAAGGGGTGTTTAGTTGGCCTAAGTCAGCTTAGGCTGCTTTTGAATCTTTAAAGGAGAAGCTGAGTTCAGCTTCTGTCCTTTCTTTGCCTAATTTTGATTCACTCTTTGAACTTGAATGTGATGCTAGTGGTGTTGGCATTGGAGCTGTGTTGATACAAGATAGAAAACCAGTTGCTTACTTTAGTAAAAAGCTGAATTATAGTACTTATGACAAGGAATTTTATGCTATTATTCGAGTTGTTGATCATTGGTCTCACTACTTAAAACCAAAGCAGTTTGTTTTGTATTCTGATCATGAAGCTCCCAAGTACATTAATGGACAACACAGACTGAATCTAAGGCATGCTAAATGGGTTGAATTTATGCAGATGTATTCTTTTGCCTCCAAGCATAAGACTGGTTCTTCTATTGTTGTTGTTGATGCTCTTTCAAGAAGACATTCTATGCTATCTATTTTGGAGTCCAGGGTTCTTGGATTCTCATTTATCAAAGAATTATATGAAACTGATCCGGATTTTGGCTCTGTTATTTGTTCATCTCCAAATGAAGCTAAAGGGCCTTATGTCATTCAAGATGGATTTCTGTTCAAGAATGGTAAGCTGTGTATTCCAAAGGGCTCTATTATAGATTTGTTGATTAGAGAAGCACATGGACGGGGCTTGGCTGGTCATTTTGGCATTACTTAAACTATGGAAATTCTGGGTGAACATTTTCATTGGCCTTCTATTGTAAAAGACATACAAGATATAGTCAAGATATGTTCTACTTATCAGCAAGCTAAGTCTACTTTTCACAAGGGTTTGTATACCCCTCTTCCAGTTCCTAATCAGCCTTGGGAAGATCTGAGTATGGATTTTATTGTTGCTCTACCTAGGACTCAGTGTGGCAAAGATTCTATTATGGTGGTGGTTGATAGATTCTCAAAGATGGCTCATTTCATTCCTTGCCACACTACTAATGATGCCACCAAAGTAGCAGCTTTATTCTTTCAAGAGATAGTGCAACTTCATGGAATTCCAAAAACTATTGTCTTAGATAGAGATGTAAAGTTTTTGAGTTATTTTTGGAAGACATTGTGGAAGCTGATGGGTACTAAGTTGTTATTTAGTACTTCTCATTATCCCCAAACTGATGGTCAGATTGAAGTAACAAACAGAACCATTGGGATGCTACTGAGAACACTAGTGAAGAAGACTTTGAAGGATTGGGATTTGAAACTTTCTCAAGCTGAGTTTGCTTTCAATCGAGCTCCTAATTATTCTACTAGAAAATCTCCTTTTGAAATCTGTTATGGTATGAATCCTCTAAGACCCATAGACATGATTCCTTTTCTATTGAGCCAAAAGTTTGTGTTGAAGCTGAAAGCAGGACTAAGGAGATAAAGAAACTCCATGAACAAGTCAAAGCCAGAATTGAGAAGGTGAATGCTGATTACAAGGCCAAGGCAAACAAGAATAGAAGACAACCTACTTTTGCACTAGGAGATCTGGTTTGGATCCACCTCAGAAAGGAAAGATTCCCTTCAAAGAGAAAGAGAAAGCTGATGCCTAGAGCTGAAGGTCCATTCAAGGTGTTGGAAAGATGTGGAGAAAGTGCCTACAAAATGGAGGTGCCTGGAGATCTGATTCCATACCTGGAGGATGATTATCTTGAGGACTTGAGGAAAAGTCCAAATTTAGAGGGGGAGGATGATACAAAATTGCTCCTGAGTTGTCCTGAACTCAGCTCAAACCGAGTCAGCATGGTCTCAGCTCAGGCCATGATGATGTTTCCCTCGATGGCATACTTTGGGAAGATGATTGGTGATCCTATCTGCCCCCTAGGATTCACCTTACTTAAGTGGGAAGACTGAAATATTGGGGGAAGTTTGAAGATCAGCTCGCAAATTCGTCCAATATGGGTCAGCTTGGGAGAAGAGTCAGCTTGGGATGCCCAATCTGGGTCAGCTTAGGCAGAGTCAGCTTGGAGCAGAATCAACTTGGGATTTTCAAACACTTATTTGTTTTGATGCTTTCAATAATCAGGTCAAGTCATGTGATTAACACGTGTGTGTGGCTATTCTAGATGGTTCTGAATAAGGAAAAGAATTCAGTTTCATGTTTTTGTATTGTTGTGGTGACACCTGATCGTGGGAGAAGAAGAATACAAGTGGGGACCAAAGAGAGAACCTTCCACTACCCTACAGCTGCAAATTGTGCTCTCCATTCCTATTGATTGATTAATAACAACCTTATACTAGTTGTCTAGAGTAGAATATTCCTTGTCTCTTGTATTTCCTCTATAAATAGAGGTTGTCTTTCATTGTGAAAAGAGCAGAGTGTGTTTATGAAAAGTTTGATAGAGCTGAATTCTATTCATTTGAAAATCTTCTTTACCTTTATGGATCTTTGATCTTGGTGGTTTGAAGTGGTCCCTTTATCAGTAATCTTGGTGGCTTTGCCTTTATAGGTTATTGTGGTGAGATCTCAAAATCTTCAGTACTTTTATCTGTATTTGTGGTGGCTCAGCCTTTATCAAATATAGTGGTGGTTTTGGAGTGTTTCTGGTATTTGATTCTGGTGGTTCAGTCCTTTACGAGTCAAGTATTAGTTTCTTATCTATCCTTGTTTATTAGTTCTTATTTCAGTTTATTTCCACTGTTTCATTGTTGTTGTATTACTTGTTCTTACAGTCAGCTTGGGCATGTTTTGTTATAAATTCAGAAAAATCCTACAAAAATAGTTTTAATTCCGTTGTGCTTGTGTTTTGTGAGTTGACTCAGTCAGACTCTGAGTATTTCACCTAAATTCCACATCACTATCTTAGCTTTCTGTTTCAAAAATCTTTCTTCAGTAATGACAGTATCATTGTAAGCTTGGAGATAAACAGCTTCTTCCTCTCGCGGAATCGGATTGTGGGGATTTTTATCCAAAGCTGATTGGACAGCCTCAAGCTCAGTTCGGAGTTTAGTGACATTATTACACTACTAGAAAAAGGCAAATTTCCGACAGATTTTTCCGACAGAATCCATTCCGTCGGAAATTTTCAACCAAATTTCCGACGGAATGTCCGATGAAAGGCAATTCCGACAAATTTCCGACAAAATCCCGACGATTTTTCCGACGTAAATGTATCTGTCGGAAATTCGGTCGGAAAATTTTAAGTTTCCGACAGATTTTCCGATGCAATTTTTCTCAGATTTATATTCCGTCGGTAAATCCATAGCAAATCCACTTTTATTCATGTCCGTCGGATATATGTCACAAATCCGTTAAAATTTCTGTCAGAAAATCCATAGGATTTATATATAATCGTAATAAGAATTTAAAAAATTAGAATCTTAATATGCCGTCGGAACATCCGTCGGAAAACCATGTAGGTATTTTCCGTCGAAAAATATGTCAAAAATTTAAAGATTAGGATTGGTGTTATTATTAAGGTTATGTCATTCCAAATATTTCTTGAAAACGATAAATAATAAGGTTTTAGGTATTCGTTGGTGTACTAAACGGGTGTTCGACGAACCACCCATCGAAGATAAGTTCATTTATAGTATGCCGAGTTGATAAAGTTGATTTTTAAGTGCACGTGAACTCGGCGTATAATAATATATGAAATCTAGATTAAACCCATGCGTTGCATGGTTAATTCTTATCATAAAAATTTATTAAAAATAAATTAATACACGTTCCAAATTTAAAGTATAAGACTACATTGTTATAGCAACAATGTATTCAAATGTAAACCATCAACATAAATTCAATTTCAATGCATAAAACATACACTAAAAGAGTTAATATTCAAGAAATGAATAAATTATTGAATTAGAACAAGAGATTAGTTTTTTTTTTTAAGAAAAAATTTTTTTTGTCTAACTATATCATATTTAACTATATGTTAAAATTTTTGATAATTGATCTGTTATTATTCCTTTAAATAATATTTAAATAAGTACACGACTAAGTTTATAATTTGAAAATTCTATTCATTATATAATTTTTAAATAATACTCGTAGATTTGAGTAACTATTTACTTTAAATAATATCATAACATGCTAAAAAGAGGGAGAAAAAAAAATTGGTAATTTTTTTTGGTAAACTAAAAACTAAAAGATAAGCAAAATGCTTAGTTGATATTCAAAAATTTAAGGTACATTAGTTCTAATATCCACGTTAAATATAAAGAGATTAAATAAAGTAACTATTAACACATATCAAAAATAAAAAGATTCAATATAATACAAAGAGATAAAATTTAACTATAATAATTAATTAGTTATTTACATGACATGGAAAAAATACTATAGACTTGAAATAGTTACAATGAAGCAACAATCCTATTTGTTATCTAAATGAATATGCCGCATAAGATTCTTATTTAGATAGATCTGTAAAATATATGGTATAAGATTTGCACAAAATTCTATTTTGTTTTATATGTTTGAGAGTTTATAGTCTATCAATAGAAGGGAAACTGCTAGATTTCGTCTTCCATGGGTTTTGAGCCCAATACCTCTACGGTGTACGAGGAAAGTTAAAATATAGACAGACCTTACCTCTACCTAAATAGAGAAGTTGCTTCCACTTTTACCAAAATAGTAGAAAACGCCCCCTACATTTGCATGGGATGAGTGTCGATCCATGACCTCTATCTCCAGAGGCACACTCTGATCCACACTCTGACCTCTTGAGACAGAGGTCATAGGTTCGATCCTCATCCCACGCAAAGGTTGAAAGACATTATCTACTACTTAGTCTATCGATACACTTATTATATTAAAAATTAAAATTAAAATAAAATAATTACTAAATATATGGCATATGGGTATAAGTTGGCATATGGTTATAATAAACCTATTTATCAAACAATTGCTACGTTTTTTACATTAATTGAATATTTGTCATATATATATAATCTATATCTATATTATCAAACAAAGAAAATAACTTCGTGTTATTTTCTTAGATTTTCAGGCTTTGAAAAACAAAAAATACATTTTGTCTTTATTCACTGATTTAAACATCTCCGCGTAATATACAGTCACCGTCGTCGCTTCCGACACGACCACCGCGACCTGACTCCATCACTTCCGCCACCACTACCCTCACTGCCTCTGCGTTGTGCAGACATAAGTCTAGTTATATTATAAAGGAAATATTTTTTTAAAAAATTTAAGTTTCAACATATCATAAAAATTAACACTTATATTATAAAGCAAATAGCATTTTTATTTAGAAAAAAAAGTTTCAACATTTCATCAATAACCTACACTACTTTTTGTCGCCGCCACCACCATCGATGCCAATCTCCGCCGCCGCTGCCACCACCGCCACCATTACATCGCCATCAACACCATCATCTCCACCATTTACTGCTACCGCTACACGCCACCACCATCTTCACCGTTATTAAATCGTCACATGACACGAGTACCATTCTATAATTATTAAAGTAAAATAATCAAATAAATATCTAGTGTTGTAATATAGTATTGCCATTTTAAAAAGCTAAATAAATATGAAATATATAGCTTAAGCCTGTGTTCTCGAGTTTATATGTAAAGGAAGGGGAAAGAAGAGAAGAGAGATGAATGGAAGAGAATGAGTGCATTTTCCTTCCTTTCAAATCATCCCAAAAGTGGGAAGAAAATATCTTATACAAATTCTATAGAATTCCCCTTCCAAATCCTTTCCCTTCTTTTCTTTTCTTCTCTTAAATAAAACTCAAGAACCCAAATTTTTTTAAAATCTTTCACAATCTTTTCTTTTCCCTTCAAAACAAAACTCAAGAACATATCCTAAGTAAATAATAAAAAAATACATACAAAATTTTGACTAAATGAATTCATTTAAGTTCCCCTCCAAAATTCCCCTCTCAATTTCCCCTCCCAAATTTCGTATGTAGCTGGCCTCCAATATTCTAATTCCCCTCCAAATAATTTCACTTCCCCACCCATTTACATTTCCCAAAAAAATAATATGTGGTATATGATATTGAAAATATCTTCAATCTAAATAGTTCCATATTTTTCTAGCCCAAATTGAGAGTGTGAGTTCACCCACCAGCAACGAGACTATCATCAAGATCCATAGTTCAGTTGTGACATCATCATCCTCTTACATTACGGTTGTTCATCCTTAGGTAATAATGTTCTATTATTGATTTGTTTGTTTTATTATTCATATTTCCAACTGTAGAATTTTATCAATATTATTCAAGGTATAGAAGAGGCGATGAAAGTACTTCAAAAATATTTTAGTTTTTATTTCTTCAATTAATAATTAGGATCTCAAATTCTCAATATATTTTTACTTCTTTGACATACAATTACTGTAGAAACTCAAAATAAAAGATGAGTGTTTTTAATAGGTTACTAAACTTGTCATGTTATTGTATATAGTTTTATTGACACACATTTTTTGTTTGTTGTTGTTATATTCTTATTTTTTGTGTATTAATTTTTATTTTCTTGTCAATAGTTATCGAGTATGTCGACGGGTAATGATAGAGAATGGATGTACAAAAGGAAAAATTATGATAGATTGATTAATAATGAATGTATTAGAAAAGTAGACATAGAAATCTTAAATGTAGTCTTTAGTAATGAAGCAATTGTTAAAAGAAAAACCACAGATCAAACAACAATACTATAGATTAGGTGTCCATGTTGATTCAGAAGAGGATAATGATGTTGATCTTGTATTATCCGATCATTAGTCATATTAAGAATATGTATTTAACAAATAATAATGTAGTATCTTATGCTTTCTGGTTACTCATGTCTCCTAGTTCCTTGTTGATTCACAATATATTGGCACTATATGCTGATGTAGTATGGATTTAATTATAATCTTGACTCGTGAGTAGTATATAGTTGTAGTGTTTATTTAGTATATTTTGATTCTTTATTTATTGTACATCAACAACTTGTTATCTCATTTTCTTTAGCTGTAGAAATTATGGCTTGTGGAGGCAACAATGGTGGCAAAAGAAGGAGAGTCACTGGTAGCCGAGAGCTAAGTAGTGCAAGAGAAATTGAAGTGCCCTTGAATTCACCTAGCACTAATGAGTCTCACAATGAGGTTCCACTAACTAATGATGCAGGGGGGTCAGACTTATCACAACAAACACCGACTCTTTCAGCACACAGACCATACATTTTCCCTTGTAAAAACAAGTGTGTTCATGTTTTCAACATATTTTTGAACTGATAAAGTATAGTTAATTTTAATTATATATCTTTGTTCATTGTGAAGGTTTACAGATCCAAAGGTGGGAAAAGTTATCATTTTTTATTTCAAGAGCATGTTTAGTGGGCCTTGGCCAAGATGGACCGATGATCCTAAAGGGCACCATAAGTTGGTGTTTGAGTCATTCCAGATTGTTACTTAATTATTAAACTTAATAAAATCGACAATGTTATATATGTATATATTGCAATTTAGCGAACATATCAATGGGATTCAAGTTTAGACGTTATTGTTGAAAAAAATTGGGAGCATATCATCAAGAAGAGATACTCAGATATCATGTCCACAGTTTGAGATCATGTTGTTAAAATGATTGACGATGTATGGAATACAAGTGAGTGGAAACATGTCTCAAAATCATGAAAAGACAATAGAGCCACACCAATAGAGGGGCAGATGTCTAGAAATTCAGGTGGATCACTTAGCTTCGATCATCATCAATTATGAATGGTAAATATACTTTCTGTTTAAGGTTCTTGTTATTTTTGTATTTGCCCATTACTAATTTTCCTTCTTATTCACATCTTTTAATTGTGAGTTTTTTAGGAGAAGGAAAAAGGTGGCCTAGTTCCCGAGATAGATGTTTGCAATGAGACCTACACTAAGACTCTCAAGGCATCAGAGAAGGCTGCAGGTGCACCTACTCAGTATACTACCGTGTAGTCTGGGATGGGATGGTGCTGGTTAGTTTATTCTTAAGCATGTTTTGTATATGTTAGGCTTATGGTTTTATCAAATAATAATCAGTATTTATGGTTATACATAGGAAAAATACTTAGAACTTGCAATAGAGAGGTTTGGGTCAGAGCGTGATACTCATCCAAAACGTATCGATAGAGACTTATGGGAGCAGGCTAGTGGAGGGATGAAGAAAGGGACATTGTTTGGAATATCCAATGACAAGAGGACATTGACAACCGTCATGGGTTGCTGGACTTTCTGGTCCAAACATGGGTGGGACATCTAATGAGGTTAGCTTATTCTTATTAGCTCACAATTCTCTTTTATTTGTAGTTACTAGTGAAAGTCAATAACAGTTTAGTTCTTGGTCAATGATTTGTTTAGGCCAATGGATAACTGAAAACCCGAGAGGCTTGAATAACTGAATGTTACGTTATATGTTTCTAAATGTTTATATTTGGATTTGTTTTAACAAGTACCACATTCTTAGAATGTCTTTAGATTTGGATTTGGTTTATTACATGTTTGTAAATCTACAATTTGCTGTTATACACTTGACATGTTATGAACTTGTTTGACGAGGTTGTTGATGCACGTTGATGTGACAACAGCAACTTAGATTTGATATGTCGTTTAAATTAAGACATTATGTTATTTTATGTCGTATCTATATATGTAATTGATGGATTATGGACTTTATATTTTGGTAATGATCGATTACATGTTTTGGTGTTATATATATGTGTTATGTATGATGTTTGTTGTGTGTTATACAAGTACAAACATAATATGTGTTAGGATTCCTTGTTGATGAAACACTAAGGAATATAACTAAGTCTTATATCTAACGAAGATAAGGTATATCTTCGTTAGAGGCAAACAAAGATAAACTTCGTTTGGTACAAACGAAGATTAACTTCGTTACATGGGCTAGGCAGCTAAGTTCGTAAGAACAAAGCCCAGCAAGCCCAGTTCGATCTGAAACATATATATACGAATGAATACCCTAAAATGAGGTATCATATTCGACATACACGTACTCCAGACCACTAAGTTCGTTCTATAGCTTATAGAAACGAATATAGCATCATACGGCTGATTATTTACTTGATAATTAGCGATATACACGTTAACTAATCAAACTAGTTATCTCATGAGGATTCCGCACTCACGACATAATAATAGACGATCTCGAGAGCGATCTGTAGTTATCGAGGGACTCACAAGTGGTATCAGAGCTAATCGATATCTTATCGAAGGTTCGAGATCGTCTGTTTGATTATTTTCTCTCAAAACAACCTCCCGATACCCTAACTGTCACTAAGTTTGTTTTCTCAAATGAATTTAGCAAACGAACTTAATCTCATCTTCGTTTCAATCTCTTCAAACGTATTTAGCTTTATTTTCGTTAAGTTCCTTCAAACGAATTTAAAGTTATCTTCGTTTATTCTCACCTTACGAATTTAGCCTTATCTTCGTTCAATTTTTCAAACGAAGTTAGACCTATCTTCGTTTCTTTCCTTCAAACAAACTTAATCCTATTTTCGTTGAGTTGCAGAAAACGAATTTAAACAATGGCTTCCTCGTCAACCAACACTGCCATTGCACAATACCTAAATTCTCTTGTCTATCATGATCATCTCGTTGGACGTACTAATTCTCCACCGAAGTTAGTTTCATTGGCTGACTTCTGGGCGTGGAGAGGCCGATTTTAAGATTATATTCAACGAGAAGATTTGAACATGTGGATAATGATCACCGAAGGATATGAATGGCCAACTCTTACTGTAAACGGTGTTACAACTAATTACAAGGTAGGAGAGTTAAAAGGCGAAGAAAAATCTTTGTATGCTGTTGAAGTTAAGGCTCTTTCTACTCTTCGGATGTGCATTCCTCAAGATTTAGTGCACCTGTTTCCTAAACAGGAGTACAAGACTTCAAAGCAATTGTTCGATGCTATTGAAGCTCACTGTGAAGGTGATCCATTATTGAAGCAAAATAGAATTAAGATGCTTAAGAAACAATTTGATTGCTTTAATGCTACCAAGAACGAACTAGTTGAGGATCTTATCTTGAGATTTCAACATCTTCTTGCTGAGTTAGCCTATTTTGATCTTAAGTATACTCCTACTGAGATAGTGGATAAATTCTTGGATGGTTTGCCAAAAGCTTATAAAGAGTTTCGTCATGGATTGCAAGAAAGAGCTGATTATGCATCTCTTCGTATCGATGGTGTTATATCCACATTAAGAAACAGAGAAATGAAGGATAAGGCAAAGGATCTCCAAGACAACTTCACACAAGATCCATCTCTTTATCATGCCACTATGAAAAATCCTACAGCTGATGTTAATGCATTCTTTTCTGGGGTTGGTACTTCTGGCACGAAAGAGACTTCTAATTGTGTTATGGATGGAGATGATTCTGCTGGTTTCATGGCTTCTGATGCTGGTTACAAGGCTCGAAAGACTAATGAGAGTGCAAAGCCAGGAAATATGACGTTTGGTAACATTTCATCTACTTCTGCTGGTTACAAGTCTATGCCCATGGATATGAAATCTGCTGAGGGAAGGATGAATGTATTTGCCGCAATATATGTTGCACATGAAGCTTTTGTTGCAGGAAGGATCACAGATCCAGCACTCATTGATGAAGATTATGACCAAATAGATCCAGATGATGTTGAAGAAATGGATCTGAAATGGAATTTGGCGATGATCACCAGGAGAGTGCAACGGTTTATGCAACGAACAGGTAGACAGCTTATTGGGGGTACTCAGGGCTTTGACAAGTCAAAGGTTAAGTGCTATAATTGCGATGGCTTTGGACATTTTGCCAAAGAATGTCAACGACCAAAGAGAGATGTCAATATTACCCCTACCCGTCAAGATAGAGGTGGTAATCGTCCTTTTAATCCGAATGCAAGTAGAGCTCTCTTGTTGACTGATGATACTACTGGAAATGCCAATGACAAGGCTATCGTAGCTGCTCAACCTGATGGTTCTTATGTCTGGAATCTTCCACAGGATGAGACCAATAATGCTTATTTGGCCGAAATAGTTGATGATATGGCTCAGATAGTAGATTCTGTTGAGGATTTCTTGGACACCACAGTTTACCACAATGATGAGCATTTGTATGAAAATGTTCAAAGCTCGAACTTGGAATCTTCTGCTCAGGTATATGACACTGATTCTGAGTCTGATGAAGAGGTTGAGGTTGATGATACAAAAGATTTTGGAGAGGTGAATGCTGCTGAGAACAAAGACGATTCTGCTACTGAAAAGGTTGAAAAGACAATTGAAGAGCAGATGAAGAAGTATGAAATTCCAGCAGGCATGAGTGTGGATGACTTTGTCGCTTACATGGCATACTGCAAAGAAGCAGATCAACAGGTATCTTACTCTCTACATACTATTGTTCATGTTTGCAAAATTGTTAATCGAATGTTTGATGAAATTGAACAAAAGAATGAACTAATTAAACATTTAGAATCTGTTGTTAATGCTTCTCATGCAGAAAGAGATAAGTTGATTAAAAAAGATTTAACTGTCACTGATAGAGAAAAATTTTTAAAGGATAGGATTAAATCTTTAGAGTCTGACATTAGTGCTATGAAAGACAAAGTTAAACATGTTGTGGCTGTAGAAAGAGTAGGTGGTGAAGCTTATGCATTGTTAGCTAAAAAGTGTGCTACAATTGAGAAAGAACTTGCTGATGCTAGAATAGAAATAGTGGAATTACAAGCTAAGGTTGATTCTGCTAGACATAATGAGCTTTTAATGCATATAAAAAAGTTTGAGGATTCTCCGTCTAAGACTTCTGACACTGCTAAGGTTTCTTACAATAGCATGCCTCCTCCTTTCAACAATAACTATACTCCTGTAGAACCCAATATTCCTGAAGTCCTACTTCAACCTAGTGTTGATGATGGTAAATCAAAAGACTCAACTCCTAAGCCAAATTTGACTAAGGAAACAACAGAGTCTAAAGGAGTTTCTTCTCAACCTACCAAGGAAGAGAAATTGAAAGGTGTCATCCTAGATTCGTCCACTTCTTATGGTCAGAAAGACAGTATTACTCACTTTACACTTCGTAAGAGTAGTAGGGTCTACACTGAGTTAGAATTTCCGTTATCATCTATTGACCCTAAGAGGATTGATAAAGTCTGAGATGTTGATATTAAGGATATGAAGCGATTAAGTCAGTTGCGTCAAACTCCTTTACCTAAGCAATCTAGGGATAGCCAATCTGAAGATAAATTAGTTGTTAATGTCGAAGCAACTAAGGTTTTGAAGCATATTTTAATGCCTGCACGAAAGAAGTCCCCAAGTAAGTCTAGGATCTCACCGACCAAACGAGACCATGAGGATTCTAGAAAAACAGGGTAAGTCAGTGGACATTTAGTGAATCTGTAAGTACCAATAATAAGGTAGATACAAAGAAAAAGACTAAGGTCCTCTCTTGCTTTGCTTGTCATGAAAAAGGTCATGTTTACAGTGTATGTCCTAATCGACCTCGGAGATCGGGTTCTCCTTCAAAGGTTTCCACCTCGGAAGAAAAAAGGGGGTTGGGTAATGATAAACAGGTTTATGAGACTAAAGTTCAATCTTCTACAAAACCGTTTACTATACCTCATCGACGTGAATCTCCACCAAAAGGTTCATCCCCTAAGGAACAAAGATTCACTACCCCCAGTGGGAGTTCGAGTCGGTCACAAACACCTCCAAGTCGTAATTCATTTTATGACCGAATTCACTCAAGTGTTAGACCTTCTTTTGGCCCTCATTCCCCAAGACCTTCTCCGACGAGAGGTCAGAAGTCTTCTCCAGTGAGAAGACAAATTGAGAATCAAGTCACACCCACGGCTTCTAGCAATGGATATTGGACTGAACTGATTCTCAAGGATGAGAAGGGACGACCCAAACCTATGAAGGTTTGGGTCCCCAATGAAAACTAACTTTTCTCATTTTATGTGCAGGGAGTTCCTAGGAATCCAATTCATCTGTGGTACCTTGACAGTGGATGCTCCAGGCACATGACAGGGGACAAGAAACTCTTGTCCAATTATACTGGTATAAATGGGTCGTATGTTAGTTTTGCTGGATCCAAGGGCGGCAACATCACCGGTCAAGGAGATGTCATCAATGGACAACTAACTCTAGAAAGAGTTAACTATGTGGAAAAACTTACTCACAATCTAATGAGTGTCTCACAGATCTGTGATAAGGGCAACAATGTTCATTTCACAGAAAAGGAGGCATACATCTTGAAGCCGGGTTTTGTTATTCCAGAAGAATGGATAATGCTCAAAGCTTCTAGGAAGAGATACATCTATGGCTTACTTTTAGGTGTTGATAATCCAAAGGAGCCCCTTTGTTTATTGAGCAAGGCAAATGAGTCTGAATCTCTCCTATGGCATCGTAGAATGGGATATATCAACTTTCGGAAGATGAATGAACTTATTAGTCTTGGGTTAGTTGACGGTGTGCCTGTTAAGAAGTTTGGGATGGAAGATAAGTGTGTACCGTGTTTGAAAGGAAAGATAAGACTCCGCATGAATCAAAAGTACTCAACACTATTTCCAAACCATTCGAATTACTTCATATGGATCTCTTTGGTCCTGTGAATAAAAAAAGCATTGGAGGGATGTCTTACTGTTTGGTGATCACTGATGATTAATCGAGGTACTCATGGGTATTCTTTCTGAAGACCAAGGATGAGACCGCCGAACGATTTATGGATTTTATCAAGCAAGTTGAAAATGTCCATGGAGTCAAAGTTAAGAGAATCAGGAGTGACAATGGTACTGAGTTCAAGAATAATACTATTACTGTATTTTGCTTGACCAAAGGAATTCAACATCAGTACAGTGCACCATATGAGCCACAACAGAATGGCGTGGCTGAAAGGAAGAACAGGACATTGATTGAGACAGCCAGGACGATGCTTGCTGATTCAGGGCTTCCTATTACTTTCTGGGGAAAGGAAGTGAATACAGCTTGTCACATTCTGAATCGGGTTTTGACAGTTAAACGGTTTAAGAAAACTAGTTATGAATTCTTGCACAACAAAAAGCCCAATTTGCAGAATGTTGAGCCTTTCGGTGTTCCTTGCACTTTTCTTAAAACTTTTCCTCAAGGGAAATTTGAACCTAAATCTGAGGAGGGTTTCTTTCTGGGTTATGTTCCAAGTACACCGATTAGGCGTGTGTACAATCAGAAGACTGGCAAAGTAGATCTAGGTACAAATGTCGTAATTGTTAGTC
Organism: Erigeron canadensis; assembly: GCF_010389155.1. Taxonomy (NCBI): domain Eukaryota; kingdom Viridiplantae; phylum Streptophyta; class Magnoliopsida; order Asterales; family Asteraceae; genus Erigeron; species Erigeron canadensis. The sequence goes on along the minus strand of NC_057767.1, from coordinate 18,167,268 downwards.
ATAAACCTGCTGTACACATTGGTCCTGCTAATAATTTTGATTATGATGGTGTCTTCACTTCTTTTCGTGGTCCTGTTTCTTTTGCAGGTGTTCCAACTGTGGAGGATGTCGTTACTCTCCATGATCCTCTGGATGGTGGACCGGTTTCTGGTTCTTCTTCTGTTTCCTCACTAATAGTTGAGCCTACTTCTGAATCTGGAGAATCTAGTGGGACAAAAGTAGCAAATTCTACCTTAGAGCCTGCTCCTATAGTTCCTACTGATCCTTTGCATGTACCTCTACCTGATTCTCCTTTCTATGATACTGATGACACGGAAGGTGAAAATCAGGAGGAGCCTAACACTCCAGATTATAAAACTCCAGAGCAACATGTGCAGACGAATTTGGGAGATGATCTTTCAGTCGATAAGGTTCCTTAAACTAGGGTCAACAAGGATCATCCAGTCGAGCAAATCATTGGTGATGCTTCTGCCTCTGTTCGCACGAGGAATCAATCTAAGAAACTGTCGTGTACTATTGCTTTATCTCTCAGGTTGAGCCTAAAAATGTTGGTATGGCTCTTAAGGAACCGTCATGGGTTGAGGCGATGCAAGAAGAATTGGCTCAGTTTCAAAAGCTTGAGGTATGGAAGTTAGTTGACTTACCTCCAGGTGAATCTCCTTTAACAACGCGTTGGGTTTTTCGTTGTAAACGAGATGACAGAGGTATAGTCACTCGCAATAAGGCTCGATTGGTGGTTAGAGGATTTGAGCAACAAGAAGGCTTTGATTACGATGAGACATTTGCACCTGTAGCTAGACTTGAAGCTATTCGATTATTTCTGGCATATGCTAGTTATAAAGGTATTAAGGTGTATCAGCTTGATGTAAAGAGTGCCTTCTTTATGGAGACATTAAAGAAGAAGTGTATGTAGAACAACCTGCCGGGTTTGAGGATCCAAACTTTCCTAATAGAGTATATCGTCTCGATAAGGCTTTATATGGTTTACATCAGGCTCCTTGATCATGGTATGAAAAATTGTCAACATATTTGAAGGAAAGTGGTTTTACCAGAGGTTCCATAGACAACACGTTGTTTATTAAATGGAAAGGGAAAGACTACTTGCTTGTACAGGTTTACGTCGATGACATCATTTTTGGTTCATCTGATGACAAAATGTGCAAGTAATTTGAACAGAGCATGAAGGCTAAGTTTGAGATGAGTGCTATGGGGGAATTAACCTTCTTCCTAGGACTACAGGTGGATCAACTGAAGGATGGCTTCTTTATACATCAGACCAAGTATGTCAAAGATCTTCTTACTAGGTTTCGAATGTCTGATGCTAAGGATGTTGTTACTCCCATTAAGACTAATCATGGGTTGTGTCCTGATAAGCCTAATGATCCATCCGTCGATGCCACTCAATATCGAGCTATCATTGGATCCTTGATGGATCTGACAGCCTCACGTCCAGATATTACCTTTGCTGTTTCTATGTGTGCTAGATATAAGGCTAATCCGAAAGAGTCTCACTTGAAAGCTGCAAAAAGAATTCTTCGTTATGTGAAAGCCAAGCCTCGTCTAGGTCTTTGGTATCCCATGTATGGTTCTTTTGACTTTGTAGCTTATACTGATTCGGATTATGGTGGTGACAATTCGGATAGGAAATCAACGTCAGGTGGATGTCAGCTTTTAGGGGGGAGAATTATATCGTGGCAGTGCAAAAAGCAGACATCTGTTGCACAGTCTTCCTGTGAAGCAGAGTACATTGCTGCTGGATATTGCTGTTCTCAGGTGCTTTGGATACAGCAACAATTGCGCGATTATGGTATGAATATCTCCAATACTCCTATTTGTATTGATAATAAGTCTGCCATAGATATTACCAAGAATCCGAAAAACTTTAAAGTCACCAAGCACATAGATATAAAGTATCATTTCATACGTGACTGTTTTGAGAAAAAGCTTATTCATTTAGAAAAGGTTATTACTGATGATAATCTTGCTGATCTATACACTAAAGCTTTTGATGGACCTCGTCTTGAGTTGTTATTTCAACTCAATGGTATGAAGAATGCCGAGTAGTTTCTCTCAAAGAACTTAAAGTTATTTTTCGTGTCTTTGTAGTGTAAGTCGTACATAGATAGAGTCATAAAAAATACAAAAAGAGTTGTCTTAGTATAAGTTTGTATATATCTAGTGTCAGAAAAATACAAAAACATTGAAAAATCGAAAATCCAAAAAATATGAATAAAGTAAGGTTACTGCGCTAAATGATGAGAAGTGACGATACTTTAGCTTTTAAGCCTGCTTAATCGTAATATAACTGATTAGTTCAGTGATTACAATTTGGGATATATCGGTAGACACAAAGTACCAAGGTTTCCTTCAATCTGAACTTAAATTATACAATGTTCTTGTGGGAAACATATTCAGATATATGGCTGAGATTGCTTGCTTTTCAGTAATGAATTGATCTAGTCCTTAAATTTTGTGAAAGATCTAGCATTACTATAAGATTTGTTCAATGAATAGGCAAGAACCTCTACCAATCATGAGCATGAAAGTAAATGTGATATTGTTATGCAAATCAAATGAATGCAAATTAAGGGGCTAATGTGGTCTTTGAGATTCGGACAAGTATGTCCTCGGGGTATCTTTGTATACCTAGCCTACCTAAAGCTTCCAACTTGGGATAGGTTGTCGGAAAGTTCGCTACATGGATCTCATAGAAAATCACGGGTTCCTTATAAATCATGAAATGCAGAAGCAAATATGTGAAATCACAAAGTAATTCAATTCAGTTATCCACAAAGTGTCTCATGATTGGTTAAGGATGTTTTTGAATATATTGAATATTTGTTATCTTAGTGCTTGTATCGATTACGAAAGTATATCTGAATGTGGGTTACATAAGTTCGCAAACTATTCAATGGCATATTAGGCTACTCGGGTTACATGGTGACTGTCCTTGGCCAGGGTATGTCGAAAGTGTCATAACTCAAAGGAGACTGGAAGTACCGAGTGTTTAAGAGGACAAACATACCGGTAATCGCTGTTGGGTCACGGTTCAAAACTTATAATAAGAGAATTATTTCTCACCCGCAGGCTTATGTAACATGCTAACCTGATCTAATCAGCAGTAATCATGCATAATGTGAATAATGTATAAAGTCAAGTTAATTCGAATTTAGATTAGTTTATTATTCTGCAATTTTTATTCTGTGTTATTTTTCTTTTTATTGAGTCAAAATAGTATTTTTATAAGTTCTTATTGCACGAGAGACCCTAGTCAAATTCTGAGTATATGTTTGCTAAATTCCTTCATGTGAATCTTTAATGAGGTTGTGTGGTTTATTTACAAAGAAGATTTTCTAATATGGACATTAATTTGTTTAAGTTTAGAAAATGATCTTTTCAAGTGTTATGTGAAATGTCAAAGTTATTTGAAATCTCACAATTTTAACTTGTCACCAAGTTATTATTCGGGTTTGTTTAAGTTTGTGTGGTAACATTTTAGGGTTTGACAAGAAATGACCTCCCTAGATCTTTTGTTAGATTTTTAGTTATTTCATATTTGTTAACCCTGATTGAGTGTGATTGTAACTTGAATTTTCTGCATTATACTGTTTTGTTCTCAATGCGTTGATGAGTTCTGTGGTAAGTGTGCAGTGTTCAGGTTAAGAAGATAAAGTTGGAGTGCTGATTTCTGTTACTACATTGTTATTTACACGGATGATATCATGACGATAAGATCCTTGGTGTGTAGTGATAATATTTGTGATGCAGATTTGAGCATGTGAAGGATGAATACATGAACTTGTTTTTGGAATAGTTATTTATTTATGATTCATGTATTTAATGAAAATAATCAAATTTGATATTAGTTTCTTTTGAATTTCATGTTGTGATTTATGACATCCTTTTGGAAACTTTACTAAGTTCTTCAGTGAATTTTTGTTGGATGTTCATTGTTTGACGGCATCTAGTATGGGACTTAAGTGTTTCAAGATGGTTTGCCGTCACGCATATCTATGATCAAAGGAAGTTCTCGGTGTCATAATCGTCATTGGTAATGAGGTTCATATATAAATTGATTATTTTAGGGTTGTTTATGGTTAGTGTTTAAACCATGGGTTTTCATTCAAGATTATAATGTTCGGTTATATACTTACATTATGATTATGAATTTGGGTGATAAGCACGTTTTTAGTACAAGGCATGAACAGGTTGCTTTCTAACGAGTTTTTGCATGTACAGATTGTGATGAAGGGTCGTGTTTTGGAAGATTGCTTGGATGAAAATCTGAAAATTTTCAGAAACTTGCTGAAATCTGGAATATTTTGTGTTTTGATTTGTTCTTACGAAGATAACTGTTATCTTCGTTCGAAACTATTTTGTTCAAACGAAGGTTATCTTCGTTTGGATAACTTCGTTCGTGGAGTTTAGTCCAACCCATAGTTGGCCCATTGTTATTTCACTATATAAAGGGGTTTTTCTTCGTTTCTTCTTCATAAAACGAAAATTACTCTTATTTTCGAGCAAAAACCTAAAACCCAAACTCTTTTCTTTTCTCTCAAACTAATTTGTTTTCTTGATTCGTTTTGCAAACTGTGATCTAAGTAAGTGTTTGATGTTATTTTCATTCACGAAAATGATCTAGGTTTTCTATGTGTCTTCGATTTGATTCATTTTGATTCTATATATCTATATTTTTTAAATCATTAACTGGTTTATTCAAACGAAGTTAGACTTGTACAAACGAACTTAGACTTTAGTTCAAACGAATTTAGATTTGTGAACATGGACTTAGATTTTGGATTGAACAATTTAACTTGGGTAGAAACGAAGTTAACTTTCGATGATGCCTTACGAACTTAGACTTTAGTTGATAAGGAACGAACTTAGCAAGGCTTAACACCCTTAGTTCTGTCCAAACGAACTTAGACTTCGTTTATAAGTTACGAACTTAGAAGATAAGTTATAACTTACGAACTTGCATGTTCAGTTTAGACCTTACGAATTAAACTTCGTTAGGTGAAAATTAAGTTTAGTTCTTACGAATTAAGATTTATCTTCGTTTCATTCTTGCTTATGAATTAGATTCTATCTTCGTTTCTGTATACTTAACGAATTTAGTGCTTATTTTCGTTCAGTTTGAATAATTTGTGCAGTTTTACTTTGCGAAATTATTGATTAGGTTTTTCAATTCTGCAATTCATTTATCGTGATTATTTATTTTGTTTCGATATTGTGATTGGTTTTGCAGAAATGGCTCTCGCTCCTCGTCAGTTTGTGAAGAAACATAATCTTGCACTGAATCTTGATCCCGATCAGCATAATTGCGAACATTTTCATGAAATGTTTAACTACATTGCTCGCTCGCGATTATTTTTGCTTTTTGTGATTCGCCTAGACTTGTTAGGCAGTATATCGATTCTTTTTGGTCCACTGCTCATGAAGTCATGGTTGAAGGACAGAGTTGTGTACGAGCTACTGTTGAAGGCATCACCTTTGATTTCAATGCTGAATCGCTTCGTACTATTTTGCATCTAGGAGCAGAACCGGAAGTAGAAGAAGAGGAAGACGTAGAGATGACTTATGAGTTTGAACTTCTTCTTCGTTGTTTTCAGAGAATGGGATTTGTTGGCCAGGTCAAACTTCCTTTTGACAAAGTGGTTTTCAGGGAAGATGGAGATATCTGGCGTATGCATTGCTCGTCTGTTTGAGCAATCGCAAGGCTGGATTTGATCAACTGTCTGCTCAGATTGCGTCACAGATGGTTGCATTGGTATATAATCGACCTTATCCTTTCTCACGATACTTTTATCAAGAGTTTATTGATCAGCTTAATGCTAGGGGGAGGAAGAGATTTCTTTTGTATCCTCGCTTTGTTATGGCTATAGTTAGACACTTTTGTCCTGACTTAGTATATGACCAAGGTCCTCGCTACGTTCTTCATGCTTGGCCTTCGCGTCTTTTTGCTGATCTTGAAGCCAATACAAGTAATGTGGCTGGTCTTCATGATCCACCACTTTTTGGTCACCTGATTAATCCAAACTATCGATCTCGTCTTGAGAATGATATGTTTGTGGATGATGTTGATGAAGATTCTGATTCTGGTGATTCTGAAAGTTTTGTTGATGGTTCTGATGATGATTCAAGGGATGAGTCTGATGGTTCGGATGATGGAAATGATGGAGGTGATGTTGATAGTTCCGACGGTTCTGCTGCTACAAATGAGACAGACACAGATGATTCTGCTGCTGCTGAACGTCGAACTAAGATGATTCATGATATCTCGGCTGCTTCTGAAAGCGATCATTCGCATCAGTCGTTTGATCAAGAGGGTGTTGCGTTCCATAGAGAGCGTAGAAGCAAGGCTTGTCATGCTGTTCCCGCTGTTTCAGATTCAGCTAACTCCATTCCTGATGCTGCTGAGATTGATCCTGATGTTGCAGCTCAGCATGATTCTGAATTGCGTGAGATTTTTGAAGATATGGAAGATCTGGTGAACAGAGCCAGTTCGGTTAGTCCGATGAAGCGGCAAGGGGGTGTTGAACTTCAATATACCAGAATTAAGCGTCGACGTGTTGTTGAAGCTTCTTCTGTAGCAATGCCTGATCCTCCAAGACCAACTGCTGCTGTTGTTCCTGTTGTTTCACAAGCACCAGTTTTACGTCCTCTGGTGGCTCCTCCTTATCTTACCGACTTCCTTCCGATTCTTCGCTTGGTCGTCGTGTTGATCTTCTGGAGACTAGAGTTCGCACTTTGGAGTCTGATCTCACTGATACTCTTGCCGCCTTAACTTTTTTGATCAACTGGGTCAAGAATCAAGGGGGAGAAGTTCCTGAAGAGGTTTGCAGATTGTCAGCGGTTCAACCAAGACGTCAGAATGACGATGATGATGCTGATAATGCTGGTGATAGGAATGTTTCTCGCCCAGTTGAAGATAAAGGAAAGGGTGCAGAGATCGAGGGGGAGACAGGAGGTGATACTTCTGCTGTTGGTGCTTCTGGTACTGGTGCTGGTCCTTCTGGTGCTCCTCGTGATTCAGGTTTCTAATTTTGATTATGATAAAGATTTTTAGATAGAATGTATAATGATTGTGTGTAATAAGTTATGACATTTGTGTAATGAAAATGTAATCTATCTTATTTCAATACAAGTACATTTCATCTTTAAATAATTATCATGATTATTCTTTCTATTCTGGTGTTCATTTTGTGTAAATTTAAATAGATGATCCAGATTATACAGATTTATTCTTTGATGGTGATGAGCTCGAGGAAGGTGAATTTGTTCCTGAACCAAATCTAAACATATTCAAGAAGCCTTATGGGTTTGATGAAGTATGGGACTCAATTCCTGAAGATCCATCGATTGAAGAGAGTAGAGTGTTGGATCAGAAGAGATCAGATGTTCGGGAAAGAATGCTTCAAGTTCCATTCAGTAGCCAAACTCAAGTTTTACATTTTGTTGTGTATGCTAAGAATGGTGATGCGTTGATTCCGTCTGATTATGAGATTAATGTGACAAGACCATTCAATCCAAATGATTTTCCAGTTCCTCTCAGAGATGATGATTCATTACATATGGTTGATCGACATGTTCCCGAGAAAAGAGTTAATGAATGGATAGTACATAGGGAAACATGGAAACCAAATCTGTATTGGACTCATATCTCAGACAAAGATGCTGCAAAGTACAAGACAATCATCTGGAGTTGGTTTTATGATGATGAACTGAAGCTATTTGTTCTTAAAAGACCAGATTATCAATCCAAGCTATTTGTGTGAAGAAGATTTACATGAGCTTGGAAATAACTGGATTATCAATCCAAGCGATGATGGCTTAGCTGATGTTGTTGGTAAGAATCTCCGAAATGATTTCTGGTTGAGAAAGAACATGAAAGATTCAGATAAACCACAGTTTAAGATTGAGCCAAGATCGAAGAAAAGAGTAGTCAAGCCAGATAAAACAGTGAGTATGTTCAACATGATATTAGTGTATGATCAAAGTCCCTGCCAAGAAATGGGCACAAGATGTCTTGGACAAGATGGATAATTGGGAAATTGATCGAAATTCTGGTGAAGCAAAAATGTATGCAGACTCAAAGAAGAAGATTTTGTTGAGAAGAGTATATGATCCGATGCAGCTGGTGAACTTCTCAAGAAATGATCTGAGAAAGTTATACGATACAGAGTGTTCGTTCTTACCGTTTTGGAAGCATGAAGAAAGTCGATATCGTAAGATACTTCAACTCTGCTTACATGAAGATATTCATGCAAATAGCAAAAGATTGTTGTTTGATGCATGATCAGATTCTGAAGACTGAAGAAATCGAAGGTGTTGCTGTCAAGGGGGAGTTTGTTGTGCACGTTGATGTGACAAAAGAACTTAGATTTGATATGTCGTTTAGATTAAGACATTATGTTATTTTATGTCGTATCTATATATGTAATGATGGATTATGGACTTTATGTTTTGGTAATGATCGATTACATGTTTTGGTGTATATATATGTGTTATGTATGATGTTTGTTGTGTGTTATACAAGTACAAACATAATATGTGTTAGGATTCCTGTTGATGAAACACTAAGGAATATAACTAAGTCTTATATCTAACGAAGTAAGGTATATCTCGTTAGAGGCAAACGAAGATTAACTTCGTAGAGGCAAACGAAGATTAACTTCGTTACATGGGCTGGGCAGCTAAGTTCGTAAGAACAAAGCCCAGCAAGCCCAGTTCGATCTGAAACATATATTACGATTGAATACCCTAAAAGAGGTATCATATTCGACATAACGTACTCCAGACCATAAGTTCGTTCTATAGCTTATAGAAACGAATATAGCATCATACGGCTGATTATTTACTGATAATTAGCGATATACACGTTAAAATCAAACTTGTAACTATGCTGATTTTATCTGAATAATAAAATTGTTCGGTCATGTATTCCAATCAATAAGTCAACATAAAAGGGTTCTGGTTTGCTGGTAATTGCAGTAAATATACCCATATGGCTTCTACTCATGTGT